>NC_052950.1:18403883-18603417 GCF_013358895.1 Oreochromis aureus
TTGGAAAAGAAATATGACAACTGAAGTACTTGTAAAAGACTGTGCTTCACATTATTGATGACCATTTTTCAACATTTCGAGCTTTAATATTGATTTCCTTCTACAGGGAGTGCAGAATTATTAGGCAAATGAGTATTTTGTCCACATCATCCTCTTCATGCATGTTGTCTTACTCCAAGCTGTATAGGCTCGAAAGCCTACTACCAATTAAGCATATTAGGTGATGTGCATCTCTGTAATGAGAAGGGGTGTGGTCTAATGACATCAACACCCTATATCAGGTGTGCATAATTATTAGGCAACTTCCTTTCCTTTGGCAAAATGGGTCAAAAGAAGGACTTGACAGGCTCAGAAAAGTCAAAAATAGTGAGATATCTTGCAGAGGGATGCAGCAGTCTTAAAATTGCAAAGCTTCTGAAGCGTGATCATCGAACAATCAAGCGTTTCATTCAAAATAGTCAACAGGGTCGCAAGAAGCGTGTGGAAAAACCAAGGCGCAAAATAACTGCCCATGAACTGAGAAAAGTCAAGCGTGCAGCTGCCAAGATGCCACTTGCCACTAGTTATTTCAGAGCTGCAACATCACTGGGTGCCCAAAAGCACAAGGTGTGCAATACTCAGAGACATGGCCAAGGTAAGAAAGGCTGAAAGCGATCACCACTGAACAAGACACACAAGCTGAAACGTCAAGACTGGGCCAAGAAATATCTCAAGACTGATTTTTCTAAGGTTTTATGGACTGATGAAATGAGAGTGAGTCTTGATGGGCCAGATGGATGGGCCCGTGGCTGGATTGGTAAAGGGCAGAGAGCTCCAGTCCCACTCAGGCGCCAGCAAGGTGGAGGTGGAGTACTGGTTTGGGCTGGTATCATCAAAGATGAGCTTGTGGGGCCTTTTCGGGTTGAGGATGGAGTCAAGCTCAACTCCCAGTCCTACTGCCAGTTTCTGGAAGACACCTTCTTCAAGCAGTGGTACAGGAAGAAGTCTGCATCCTTCAAGAAAAACATGATTTTCATGCAGGACAATGCTCCATCACACGTGTCCAAGTACTCCACAGCGTGGCTGGCAAGAAAGGGTATAAAAGAAGAAAAACTAATGACATGGCCTCCTTGTTCACCTGATCTGAACCCCATTGAGAACCTGTGGTCCATCATCAAATGTGAGATTTACAAGGAGGAAAACAGTACACCTCTCTGAACAGTGTCTGGGAGGCTGTGGTTGCTGCTGCACGCAATGTTGATGGTGAACAGATCAAAACACTGACAGAATCCATGGATGGCAGGCTTTTGAGTGTCCTTGCAAAGAAAGGTGGCTATATTGGTCGCTGATTTGTTTTTGTTTTGTTTTTGAATGTCAGAAATGTATATTTGTGAATGTGGAGATGTTATATTGGTTTCACTGGTAAAAATAAATAATTGAAATGGGTATATATTTGTTTTTGTTAAGTTGCCTAATAATTATGCACAGTAATAGTCACCTGCACACACAGATATCCCCCTAAAATAGCTAAAACTAAAAACAAACTAAAACTACTTCCAAAACATTCAGCTTTGATATTAATTAGTTTTTGGGTTCATTGAGAACATGGTTGTTGTTCAATAATAAAATTATTCCTCAAAAATACAACTTGCCTAATAATTCTGCACTCCCTGTATCTTGGGAACCAGTGCTTTTAATTCCTTGCACAATACTTGTAAGATTAATGGTGTGATGCCCAAGTCAGGCAACATTTTGTACTGTAATGCAGACTGAAATAGTACTGTGCAAAAGTCTTCAGCCACCTTTATATTTTCTTTATATTTTGCAGGAAATGTGAATTAATTTATTATAAAATGTGCAAACATACATGGAAATGCAGTATAAAAGGCAAAAACAGTTTGTACAATTCTAATGAACTGAATGCTTGAAAGTCGATATTTGGTACGAACACCTTGATTCGTCAACACAGCCTGAACTCTGTTAGGCAGTTTTCTTCTAATTTCTCAAAGTAGTGTTCAGGAATAGCTCTCCAGGTTTCTTAAAAGACAGTCAAAGCTCTTCTTTAGATGCTGGCTACCTTTTCTTCTGTTCTCTATCAAGATGATCTCACGCTGCCTCAATAATGTTGAGATCCATGCTCTGGGGAGGCCAATCCATGACTGACAATGCTCCATTGTGTGTTTTTCTCTGCAGGTAGGATTTCACTGCACTGGCTGTGTGTTTGAGATCATAATACAAAATTATGCTGCCAGTCAGATGCATTACAGATGGTGCTGCAATGGTGGATCAAAATTTGATCCTATTTTTCTGAGGTCATAATTCCATCAATTTTTACAAGACCCCTAACACCACTGGTGAAATACAGCCCCAAATCATGACAGAGCATAAAACATGTTTAACACATAAATGTTGCACCTCCTCGATATATTTTGATGATTTGAAACAAAATTTTCAAACTTGGAGTCATCACTCCATCAAACCTGTTGCCACTGATTTTCAGTCCAGTTCTAGTGTACTTTGATATACCTTTATATAGAAAAACATTGAGACCTGGAGAACTATTGGTGAAGGTCACTTTAAAAAAAACTACAAGAAAGTATGGCTCTTAATAATAAAAATAAATGAGCGGTGGCCTGAGACCTTTGCACGGTACTGTATACTGATTGTTTTGAATACTCTTATAAAGCCTAGCAGTCAGAGGCCATTTGAAGCAATATAAAACCCACACTGAATTTTGAATGAGCCTTCCATAATCATGAGTAAATCTTCTAGAGGTCACTGTTTCTTTAAAGGTGTTCTGTACCGCCTCGTCCATCAGGCCCACAGGTCTAATGGAGAAGGTCTTAATAAATAATGAGTTTTGGGTTATCTCATCAGGTAATATTTTATACCATCAAAGTTGTTGTAGTTTAAAGCAGCAGGCACAGCACTAGCTGATGCAGCTGTGCCTGTCCTCTCAGCAGAGCACATCAGGTCATCTTCATCCTCCAACTCCAACTCCAGCCGCAGCTTATTACTCAGCCAGTCACCTAAAAGGGCCTGAGCTGCAACAAACAACAGGCCATATATCATCATCCCTCTTGCTGTACTCTATGTGGTTATATAGATAGCATTTCTACACAGACAGGTCTATTAATTTTTTTTAAAGGCACCTACCTTCACTGTAAGCCTCGTCATGATCTCTCAGCTGTTCAGTGCTTTGCAATGGTACAACTAGGCTGCTGATTCCCGAATGAGGTTTTTTGTGGGAGAAGACTTCCGACACAGCAAACTCTGAGGCCTTCTCCACTCGCTAAGGACAGGGAAAGGACACACACATGCAAAGCTGAAGTTAACAATTTCATCACACAATTCCCAAATCCCCAAAGACATTCAACTCAATAATAAATACAAAATATATATAACTGAGCACACACATTTCTTACCTTCTTCCATTGATCAATATCACCTTTCTTTACATGAATCTGAAAGAAAGATTAGTGTAAGCTAATATTCTCTGTAAGAAACACCAAAGAGCTCTCACACACACAAAAATGCTGGCCTCATGGTCACCTTTGAGTGCTTAAAAATGCCTAGACAGGCTCAGAGACACCTTGAGCTGCGGTGGCAGTCTGCAAATTGGAGGCTGAGCCAAGGGCCTAAAGTCTGCGGATTATTTCACAGAAAAGCTTAGCCACTGCTTCAAATCAGCAGATTAGTTCAAAATCATTTCTCACACGTCCAAAAGTCTGTGCCATTGCTAGCTGCCTGCAAGCATGTGAGTATCAGAGATAGGGCCGGGTGACATTTCTGAAAGGTCCCCTGACATGAGCCACGAGTTTATACACGGTAATAACACAGATGTGCCTTTTCTTCTTCCTTCAAGGCGCATTTAGCCAAATTATTTCCCTCTCTCAGGGATATTACTGGGGAAAGATTTGGAAGGTGAAAATAGACTAAAAATACCTTTTTTCCCATTTAGATAAGAGAAAGGGTTGAAATGAGCTCATCGGATTCATTTTCTGGAACAGTGAAGCCACAGTTTCATTCCCCTACCTTTTTTTTTTTTTTTTTTGGAAATGAAGTCCAACCAATCGTGACAGATGCAGCATAGCGTTCAGTTTAGCACAGTCTATGAATTTACACGAATCCAAAGACTAGACTTACCTTGTTTGCCGAGCCAACTCTTCTCCACCTAAACAGGTCAGGATTGTGACCTGGAAATGCCATCATCACCTGTTACAGCACTGCACGTTAATATGATGTAATCCCAGTTATCACATTGGTGTCTTTTCTTTACTAAAATCGTGCGCGAAGCGCAACAGTCAACATTTTTCAGTTTCTATCGTCAAAATATGCTCAAACGTTATTAGAAAAAGTGCTCGAAAACCTAAAAGCGGTACACATAACTCTCGTGGAGTTACTGTTATGGTGGATTCTGGGTAATGGAGTAAATTGGCTTTCTTTTTTGGCTAACTGCTCCACAAATTAAGATTTTCGGGACTACGTTTCCCACAAGACTGTAGCTGGGGGTTCAGCGTCTTGGGTAACCATAGCAACTTTGTTAGGCTCCTTCAGTGAGAACTGAAATTCATTATAAAAAAAAAAGATAACAAACATGTATTAATAAAGTAGTTAAAGTAGTTAAATACTTTGCTTTTAATTAAAGTCTTTCAATAATTTAATGTAAAATATTTATTTATTAGAATGTTTAATTCAATTATTAAAATATAATTATAATTTAAAGAGCTTTTCCTACATGGAGTGCCACCTATAACGCCACAATTGTATGTTTTGAGAAGAAAAAAAAGGTTCTTGAGATAACCCGAACTGTTTTTTCTGCGGTGCCTTCGCCGCTGATGACGACATATTTCTGCGACTTGTAGTTCCTGTCAGCCCATGAGGTTTTGTTGGTGAGCTATTTGATTTTCAGCGTTTCTCACGTAAACAATCATCCCTGTGAGTGTGTAGATTTTATCCAAGTGTCGGACTTAGAGCGGTAAATATTCCAAATACGTGTGAGTGGGAAGGCTAGCTAGCTACGTGGCTAAGTCAAAACCAGTAACACTTGTACTAGTTGTTGGAGAGAGTCCTTTTAGCGCTTCGACTGGAGTTTTTGCTATGGCTGGGAGCAGGATGCAACTGGAGCTGTCCCGTGTGGTTCAGGGAAGAAGTCGGCTGGGTGTCCTGAAGGGACTGGGCAGGACGGGGCAGCATTCACTGGAGATCCCGGGGTGTCTGCTGTACACACACTTTGGCACCGTTCCTCACCTCACTCAGGACACGCTGCACACGCTGATCAGCCTCCCCTCTGTCACTCAGATCACTTTGTCCCACATGTAAGCTGTCTCATTATGGAAATGCCATAGCAAGCACAGTGATCTCCTTTTATTTTTCAAATCTAACCCACATCTCAACCATTCTCCTTCTAGAGCTGAGCACCAGGAGGTGCTGGAGGAGTTTAAGGATGGATTCAGAAAATTCGCAGGTACAAATTTACATTTTTCAGAATTCCCTCTTTCTCTCTTTCCTTTGAGCATGTTTATCTTACAGAGAGTAATGAGAGCAGAAGAAGAAGAGGACGACAGGAGTTCAAGCAAGACAGCGTTGATTACGCATAAATTACGATGACACCCAGAGCTTATCCAATGTATTCATATGTATTCAGTATTGATTAATAGGTAATCTATCATCATTTCTTTTCTCTTTTTTTTTTTACCTAAATGGAGATTATGAAGTGTTGCAGAGGGGTTGACTGATTATCAGCCGATCTGATTATTGGAGCTGATATTCAGACTTTTTCCATTTATCTCTATTATTATTGTTGTTTCTTAGTAGATTTATGGCACGATAAATTAATTTAGCACATCTGACCAGTTACACATTTAACCACACAGAAGACTACTGTGCCTGTGGGTGTAGAGTAGTGGATTTGTGATTGGAGCAGCTCCAGGGTGGCATATTACACGTTAACAAAAGAAAAAAAATCCATATAGAGAAGAGAGGTCATGATTAGCTTGAGGTCATGAACAGATAGCCAGACATTCTCCTTCAGGATGTTTTGGTAGGCGGCAGAATTCCTGGTTCTGTTTACCACAGCAAGTCTTCCAGGTCCTGAGGCAGCAAAGCAGCCCCAGACCATCACACTACCACCACCATATTTTACTGTTGGTACGATCTTTCTTTTCTGAAATGCTGTCTTACTTTTACCCCAGATTTAGTGGGACACACACCTTCCAAAAAGTTCAACTTTTGTCTCATCACTCCACAGAGTATTTTCCAAAAAGTCTTGGGTATCATCAAAATGTTTTCCCTCAAAACTGAGACGAGCCTTTATGTTCCTTTTGCTTAGCAGTGGTTTTTGTCTTGGAACTCTGCCATGAAGGCCATTTTTGCCCAGTCTCTTTCTTATGGTGGAGTCATGAACACTGACCCTAACTGAGACAAGTTGTTCAGGGATCTTTTGTGACATATTGGATGGGTCGTCGCTGCACTCTTGAGTTAATTTTGGTCGGCCGGCCACTTCTGGGAAGGTTCACCACTGTTCCATGTTTTCAGCATTTGTGGATAATGTCTCGCACTGTGGTTTGCTGGAGTCCAACAGCTTTAGAAATGGCTTGATAACCTTTTCCAGACTGATAGATTGCAATAAAAAAAATTTTTTTATTTGTTCCTGAGTTTTCTTGGATCATGGCATGATTTTGAGTATTTTCTTTTGCTTTACTCCACTTTCTCATACAGGTCCTATTTAAGTGATTTCTCAATTGATAATGGGTGTGGCTAGAAAACTTGGGGGGGGGTAACGCTTCCCCCTTCATAATAAACACATTCATTTAGACATGTGTGGATAAACGCAGTCTGAGCTCCTCTAGAAGTACAGTAATGAAAACAAACATGTGCAGTATTTTGGTGAATGTGCCATGCTTGCCAACCATATAAACCTTTATATCTGTGAAGGTTCTCAGTCATCCAGGTCATCGTAGTCAAAGGAGTTTGCAAAGAAAAGCGTCTGGACTTCTTTAAGTTGCTTGAAGACGTTTCACCTCTCATCTGAGAAGCTTCTTCAGTTCTAAGGTCAAATGGCCGAGAGTCCCAGATTTAAACCCAGTGGGAGTATCCCCCAAGGAGGAAGGACAAAGGACCCCTGGTGATCCTCTAATCACATGCGCCCAGGTGTGAAAGCGGGTGTGGGACCTAATCAGCCAGGGTTTCGGGTGAGCCCATTGTGAAACCTGGCCCCACCTTGTCATGTGAATTCCTGAGGTCAGATGGCCCAGGATGTGAGTGGGCGTTAAGGCGTCTGGGGAGGGAACTCAAAACTGGATTATAGATGGCAGACAGTTGGTGTCGTAAACCACCGCCTCTGTTCAAAGATGGTCGCTCACAGTGGACATAGATGGCCTCTTTCACTCCTCTTTCAAACCATCTGTCCTCTCTGTCCAAAATGTGAACATTGGCATCCTCGAAAAGAGTAACCTTTATCCTTAAGATGCAGATGGACTGCTGAGTCTTGTCCTGTGGAGGTGGCTCTTCTATGTTGTGCCATACGCTTGTGAAGTGGCTGTTTGGTCTCGCCAATGTAGAGGTCTGGGCATTCCTCGCTGCACTGTACAGCATACACCACGTTGTTAAGTCTGTGTTTTGGAGTTTTGTCTTTCGAGTGAACCAGTTTGTGTCTGAGTGTGTTGCTGGGTCTGAAGTACACTGGGATGTCGTGCTTGGAGAAAAACTCTCCTGAGTTTCTCTGATACACCGGCTACATAGGGATGACAATGTTGTTGCGTCTGTCTTTCTTATCCTCCCTCGCTGGTGTCTGATCTTCTTTTCTGTGCCTCTTTGCTGACTTTATGAACGCCCAGTTCGGATAACCGCATGTTTTCAGTGCTTCCTTTACATGTGTGTGTTCCTTCTTTTTCCCTTCAGGCTTAGAGGAACATGTTCTGCCCGGTGGTGTAGGGTCCTAATTACTCCAAGTTTGTGTTCCAGAGGGTGATGGGAGTCAAAGAGGAGGTACTGGTCCGTGTGTGTGGGCTTCCGGTAAACTTCAATGTTGAGGTTGCCATTCTCTTCAATGTGCACAGCGCAGTCCAGGAAAGGCAAGCAGTTGTCCTTTGTGTCTTCCTGGTGAACTTGATGTTTTTATCCACCGCGTTAATGTGCGCAGTGAAGGATTCCACTTCTTGTGTCTTGATTTTGACCCAGGTGTCATCTACATATCTGTACCAGTGGCTGGGTACTCTCCCTTTAAAGAGCCAAGAGCCTTCCTTTCCACTTCCTCCATGTAAAGGTTGGCTACAATAGGTGACACGGGGAGCCCATGGCACAGCCATGTTTTTGTCTGTAGAAGCCTTCGTTGTATTTGAAGTATGTTGTGGTAAGGCAGAGGTCTAACAGTGTGCAGATCTGAGCAGGTGTGAAGTTGGTCCTGTCTTCCAAGGAGCTGTCTTCTTGTAGTCGTTTTTTTTGACAGTCTCCACTGCTTCCGTGGTGGGTATGCACGTGAAGAGAGAGACTACATCAAAGGACACCATGGTTTCATCTGGATCCAGGGTAAGTTTCTGGACCTTGTCGGTGAAAGTCGGTGGAGTTCTTGATGTGGTGTGGGGTGTTCCCCACGAGAGGTGCGAGGATGGTAGCAAGGTGTTTTGCAATGTTATAAGTGGCTGAGTTTATGCTACTGACTATGGGTCTGAGTGGGACCCCTTCCTTGTGGATTTTAGGAAGTCCATAAATGCAGGGTATGGCATCCCCTGGATAAAGGCGGTGATATGTGAGGCGGTCAATGATTTTGTCCTTTTCAAGGTCTTGAAGACACAAAGGACAACTGCTTGCCTTTCCTGGACTGCGCTGTGCACATTGAAGAGAATGGCAACCTCAACATTGAAGTTTACCGGAAGCCACACACACGGACCAGTACCTCCTCTTTGACTCCCATCACCCTCTGGAACACAAACTTGGAGTAATTAGGACCCTACACCACCGGGCAGAACATGTTCCTCCAAGCCTAAAGGGAAAAAGAAGGAACACACACATGTAAAGGAAGCACTGAAAACATGTGGTTATCCTAACTGGGCGTTCATAAAGTCAGCAAAGAGGCACAGAAAAGAAGATCAGACACCAGCGAGGAGGATAAGAAAGACAGACTTAACAACATTGTCATCCCCTATGTAGCCGGTGTATCAGAGAAACTCAGGAGAGTTTTCTCCAAGCACGACATCCCAGTGTACTTCAGACCCAGCAACACACTCAGACACAAACTGGTTCACCCGAAAGACAAAACTCCAAAACACAGACTTAACAACGTGGTGTATGCTGTACAGTGCAGCGAGGAATGCCCAGACCTCTACATTGAGAGACCAAACAGCCACTTCACAAGCGCATGGCACAACATAGAAGAGCCACCTCCACAGGACAAGACTCAGCAGTCCATCTGCATCTTAAGGATAAAGGTCACTCTTTCGAGGATGCCAATGTTCACATTTTGGACAGAGAGGACAGATGGTTTGAAAGAGGAGTAAAGAGGCCATCTATGTCCACTGTGAGCGACCATCTTTGAACAGAGGCGGTGGTTTACGACACCAACTGTCTGCCATCTATAATCCAGTTTTGAGTTCCCTCCCAGACGCCTTAACGCCCACTCACATCCTGGGCCATCTGACCTCAGGAAATCACATGACAAGGTGGGGCCAGGTTTCACAATGGGCTCACCCGAAACCCTGGCTGATTAGGTCCCACACCCGCTTTCACACCTGGGCGCATGTGATTAGAGGATCACCAGGGGGGTCCTTTGTCCCTCCTTGGGGGGATACTCCCACTGGGTTTAAATCTGGGACTCTCGGCCATTTGACCTTAGAACTGAAGAAGCTTCTCGGATGAGAGGTGAAACGTCTTCAAGCAACTCAAAGAAGTCCAGACGCTTTTCTTTGCAAACTCCTTTGACCATATAAACCTTTAAAAAAGGGCAACTGCATTTTTATTTTAATACATTGAAAATGATTTAGTCTCCCGTTTAGGGAAGCTAAAATGCCAGAGTGGTGTGATGGGTAGGTGTAAATGAAGAAGCTGTGGATTTTAAAGCAAAAATGTGTTGCTGTGGACATGGCCTGGGCTTCACCCAGCCTCAGGCAGCCACTTTAAGAAAATTAGACATGTAACCACGGTATCATCGCTTGGAATAAACTATCATTGATTACTACTGCCTCTGCCTCTGAAGTCCCTGAAGGGAGAAGCAGTGATTGAATAGCCTTTGCTGCTATTAGACAGTTTTGTTTTCTCACCTTCTGATCCTCTGCAGCGGCTGGGTTTGCTGATAAGGACACGGCTCATTCCTCTCTCAGTCGTCACATTAACATGCAGAGTCGAAGCGCCTCGCTCTGTCACCTGGCTTCACGCTCGACCCTCTTAACCCCTTTGCTGCTGTGTTCTCTGTGAGTGATGCAGTTACGTGTGGTTTCAGGTCTTCATGATACTGTGCTCTACTGCTCCCTTCACGACCCTGCCACGCCCAGCCCGACGGGTTACACCACCAACAAGGTGACATTGCTCATGCTGTGGTAAACTAAAGGCCCTGGTGACTTTACTGCTGGGTGCGATCACAGGTGAAATGGGTTTTTCATATATTTTTTGCTTTGTTATTAGACGGTGTCAGTGTGGGGCAGCGGTGGGCGGATAGAACTAACAGTGGCCAAGTTCATGGCTCTTCAGAAGACCATACAGCCAGACTGGTACCAGAGCATGTACGACGGAGAGACCTGGCAGAACAGCGCCTCTCGCAAACGGGTCAGAAAGTCGGTGGATCGGACTCTCGCTCATTTGGACGAGTGTTTGCTGGTGCACCAAAAATCAAAGGTACACAGTGCACACACACTTTAGCAGCTGCTGAGCACGCTTGCATTTGCGAGTGAGTCATGCATCGCACAGACACACAAGACAAAGATTGACGTTAGTGCAGTTGTGACAGGGGCTGCTGTGCATCTGTACTACAGCTGGAAGCTCAGTGAGATTAGGATGAATTCATTATCAGTGGGTATCTACACTATCAGCAGGTGTGTGATGGTGCAGCATCAAGCATGCCTAATAGAATAGTCTGCTTTGCTTTCTTTTAATTGCAGTCAAAGAGTGGCTCATTCCATGAGAGGGTGGACTGAGTAAAAAGGATTAATAGGAAGAGGTGCGGGGGAACTGTCGTGACTCGTGCATATGACATCTTTGCTCTTTTACGCTTCAGTGGATAATAGATTTATTTTTTTTTTAAACCGTTCTGCTCTAGCCCTAGGACATATACAGCTTCCCTTGTACGAAGCAGGCTATTGCTTTTCTTCCTTTTGCAAACATTAGTGTTTTTTTTCTATGCTTATAAATGTTCTGTAAGTCTTTGCTAATTGCTTGTAAATTTATAAGCTGTTTCCTCACCTGAATGCAAACCAAATGTTCCTTGAGACAATAAACTGAGAGTTTAGATTCAGATTAAGCAGAGAGGACTGACAGCATTCTGCAGGTAATTCATGACATGGGTGCTACGGGGACTGTCTTACCTCCTCGTGACTTGCAGTCAAATTCGTGCCTTGAATGTACAAACTTGCAGATGGGCTCTGGCAAGATTAAAGCCTTTAATTTATTTATTTTTGCAGCTGCAAATCTTGTCAAGGACCGTGTGTGCCCATGAAAATCTAGATTTTGATCTCTTAGCTCCTTCTTTCTTTTGTCATTTTGGAGTGTTTTGGCAGTTTCTAATCCCCTCGCTGTCTGTCATTTCTAGGAGTTGGAGGGTGTGGAGGTGTTTGGTGTGGTGGAGGGAGGCGACATCCTGGAAGAGAGAGTACGCTCTGCCAGAGAGACCGCCAAGAGGCCCGTGGCAGGATTCTGCCTGGACGGCCTCCAGACGGGCTCCATGGACCAAACTCTGAGGACCCAGCTCATCACTGCTATGGTCAAGGAGCTGCCTGAGGACAAACCCAGGTTTGCCTTCTCGTGGCTACGTGACCTTTGTGAATTGATTACAGCTCAAACAGTTTTTCCCATCATTTAATTGAAAAGCATTCAGCGAACACAGTCAGCCAGGACCAAACAGAAAGAGCAATAGTGGGGCTAAACAAACGAGCAGCGCCCTCTCTGCTGCTGTTTTTCATTTTGTGCCACCAGGACAATTTATCCCACGCTGTGCGTTTATCTAGCAGTTGGAGATCTGGCTTTTGAAGCTTTGTGTCTACACAGAATCTCACTGCAGGGCAACAACTAGTCATTATTTTCAGCATCAATAATTGTTTTCATTACTACTGAAAAATGCACTCTGCTAAAAGCTTAAAAATGCCCATTACCACCGAATAGTCATGTTTACTCGGTCAAATATTTAATTTAGGATTTCCACTGGCAACAGTTTAATGTGCAGATTACTCAATTAATTATTTGGTTAAAACATCAGAAAATAAAAATGTTAAAATGTCCATTTACAGCTGTTCCAGTTCAGGAGGATATATTCAGACGTCATGGCAATAGATATTTTTAACTTTCTGTTCATTTTTTTGAAAAAAATTATTCTCATTAATTTTTTCCCCTCATTTCTTTCATCTATTAATTGAACTGTTTGTTCAGCCACGATGAAACTAAATAGAAGAGTGGAAATGGACAACAACAACCGACTGTACTGATTTTATTTGTGAACGTCTTGAAGAGGCAATCCACGTTTTTGTCACAGTGGAACACATTAAGCCTTATTTAACTGACAAATCGATTAGCTGCTCATTCATTTCTGATAAATGTAGCAATTAATGTGTAAAGACGTTATAATTCAGAGGCTGAGAAGCCACATTTGATGTATTCTGCAAAATCAATTAATTGTCCTGCTTGATTAATTATAAGTGAAAACCCAGAAGCTATGCCTCGCCCCCACCCCCTCCACAATCTTCAAGCACTCATTATCTCAGCTCGACCTTAAAGTACTGGTGTCATTTAATTTTCATCCAGTGCGCTGCTCTTTATTACATTTCTCTCATTCTTTGCTGAGACAGTTTTTTTTGGTCACTCTTATAAGAAAAAATTTGCAAATTCAAAAAGGAAAAAGTAGAAAAGTATTTTTTAGGTTGGAAAATCCACGTCCACATTTCCTTTTACAATTCTAAGAGCATGATACACAGTCACTGCCACTTTATTAGGTACATCATTAATTGAATTAAAGGGGAAAAGGTTAAAAACTCATTAGCAGCTATTTTGATAAGGAGTTTATTGTTACCTCAGTTGAAGATTTGTTCCTAAATGCAATGTACGTTTTGTACTGTTGGATAATTAATTTAGATCACTTTGGACAAATAATCATTTGTCTCAGACACATCCTTCCATGCAGCTTAAAACATGGCTTTTGACATATAGAATATTTATTCTGCTAAAGTATTATTCCACCTTTAAAAGTTATTCTTCAATAAGTCCAAACTGGCAGACTACAGTCCCTTTAGAGACTTCAGGGGGGCAGACTTTCTCTTAAAGGTGTTGGTTCTCCACACTGAATCATCCTTCTGGAGTTTTCTCTCTGGAGATCATGTCACATGAGTCCACCTCTCTGGGAGGCGATGGAGGAGCTCTGCTCGTGGCTTAAAGAGTGGAGCTACACAGAGAGCTACTGTAATCAGAAATGAGAGGTCTGTGATCAGGAGCTTCCCTAAGTTGGCTTGTTAACAGGCTCATCTGGAACACCATAGGGCAGCGTCCCCGCTGTTTTTTCTGGCTGTTAGAGAAACAGCTTCCTACCAGAAAGTGGAGAGGAGTCATTATCGAATGCTAAATTTGCCTTGACCTTGATGCCTGGAGGCAGAGAGTCAGGAGGAGCCTGGGAAATGGGGAAAGCACCAACCAGCCAACCAACACTCCAGAGAAGAAGCGTGCTGCTGGTGTTTGCGAAAGGCTTTTGTCTGCCAGTAATATGTTGTTGACATTTTGCATCAATGTTTAATTTATTGAGTGTTCAGGCTATTGATTTTTGCTCTGTGTGTGTGTGTGACTCTCAGACTCCTGCACGGTGTGGGACGACCTGATGAGGTGCTGGCGTGCGTCGAGGCCGGCGTGGACCTGTTCGAAAGTATTTTCCCCTTCCTGGCGACGGAGCGAGGCTGCGCTCTCTCTTTCGGCTTCGACATTTCCACGGACCCAGAGCGCGCAGGTAGAGCGCCCCCTGCAGGTGTGGTGAAGAGCTGTGCTGAGGCATAGTTAGCACTTTTAGACCTCCTCACATTTATCAACCAATAAAACTAAACTGAAGTGAAAAGAAAGTTCACTTCATTGGTAGTTTTTGTGCACACATATAAATCTATAAGCTCTTTATGTTTCATGCATGCAGCCCCTCAGGACCGAACTCCATGAATAAAACATCTTATTTTATTTTTAATAATTCCATAGTTTTGCCTTTCACTTATACTCCAGCATCCACTTTGATGCTGTAACATATCAGGAGGTATAGATGAAGCTTGTTAATTTTCTGCTGCTTTAGCGTTTCTATTTAATGGACATCAAACTTTATTATAAATGCATTGTTTCATACTCTGCAGCTCCCACATTTTTCCTGAAAATGATTCTTTCTGGAGCTTATTAGCGAGCAACTGAAATAGTCATTCTGATATGCAGCATTTGAATCAGAGAGCGCAGAGATTTAATTTCATATTCAAAGGGCAAAAAGGAAATGAGGGGAGAAGGCTAAAATTAGGCATCTTTGAATTTGGCTGCGTTTATTTTTGCAGTTCTGCTCTGGTTAAAAGCAAGTGACCTTTCGGCTAAAGCTGTCGTGCTCCAAGTGCGATGAAAGAAATTACCCTCGAAAAGATGGAAAACGCTCACATTTCCTTTCCACAGCTTGGAGTGTGTGCCTCGAGGAAACTGACCTGTCACTGTGTAATTTGTTTGGATATTCGGATTATAATGAACCCTGAATACACACGAGTGATAAACAGAATAGTGGATTAAAGAGGTATGACCAGAGCAGTGTGAAAAGATTAAAGGGATATAAATATAGTGAGATTTCGTGTATGAAAAAGTATTAGTGTTAATTTTTTAGAAAGGGGAACAGACGCTACTTTGATGTCTTAAATGGCACAGAGTCTGAGTTAACTGATAAAACAGAAGTGATGATTAAATATGCTCTAGCAGATTTGTTAATTTCCATAGGAGGAGCCTTTGATGGTGAGTTTAAAAAGCGTATGGAGTTAATGTTCCTGGTTCTTAAACAAACGGATGAAGGGCTTTAATCTCACAGCGATGCCGTTATCTAGTTTTAATTTGGTGAGAAACGAGGCTGACAGCTGCTGGGGACGGTTTTCACGTAATGAATAGAAATTAAGTGTTACGTGTGATCATTGACATCTGATGTGCGTATGATGGGTTGTAACTTGTGCTTTTGTTTGTGTTTGTGTGTATTGTAGAAGCACAAAATCACTTACAAGCAGAAATGCAGTTCATGGTGGGTGAAATGGTATCAAACTTATAGCAGAGCTACAGCCATCCTGATTGCTATCCCCAGTGAAAATCTACAGGAGCCTTGGCCCTCCTTGCACCCTAGTAAGAAGTTGTATTAAACTCATCTGACAGAGGGAAGTTTGGGATCTGGCGCTATGCAGTGCCAGACAGCATTAATCGATTCTGCACATGGAGCATAATGGAGTTCAGTGAAGGTGTCAGACCCTTAGAGAAATTCTAATTCACCATTCAGCCAATTACAAAGCCCCGTGGGAGGTATGTCAACACCCTCACTTCCCAGTTAAGGTTCTTTTAGACGTGTCAGAGCATATGCTAATTCACCCGTTCCTCCCTTCTCACCCTCTTAAAGTATTCATCTGTCACACTGTTTCTTTCTCTATTTTTAGAAGCCCCTTCAATCTTATTTTTTGTGTGTCCTCACTGCTATTTCTGCCACTTTAAAGCAGGGTAACTGCTTATCTGAGACAAAGCTAAGGGGATTTTAGCATATGAAAACGATCACGCCGTAGAAATGTGTAATTTGAGGTAAAAACAGCGTGCGCACTAACAAGTAGAAAACAGAGTGTGTCTGCTAATTGCAGCTAAATTTGTTTGGCTCTAAGCTGTTCCTTGTAAAAGCTAACTAGCGCAGCTTATCAGATTGGCGGTAATGACGTCGCTGCTGCCTCTGACTTGGAGTGCTTAAACTAACTTTAGATCATATTTTAAATGTTTGTAAAGATGAACTTATTGACCTGGCTCATTAGTTCAAAAAGATGAGAGTACACATTTCAGATGTGTTTTACACGCAGCCTTTAATTTGCTAAACATCAAGTGTGAGATGCAGTTCTGAGTTTCCTCTCTTATGGTTTTATGAAGGGCTGTGACAATGATAGCCTTCGAACTCCAGTCTCTTTCTTCTTAGATCCAGTTTGTGTTGTTGCTGCTTTTTTCCTTTGTGCAAAATTTAATCTCCAGTGAAAGTTACTTCTCGCTTCTTGATGTTTTATTAGCTTTGGTCAAGCTTCATTCCATCCAGTTTTATTCTGAAGCTTATCACCTCCCCTTTTAAGCTCCACACAGACACCATGATAATTTCCGTTTTCTGCTTTGTTTATGCACTTTGTTGCTCTCTGCATCACCTCTTTTGGGTTCCACTAAACCCATTATGCTCTTCTCTTACCGTTTAATCTCTATCTTTAATAATAGACATTGCTATGGATCACTTTTTTCTTCTTCTTCTCCAGCAAACCCTCCAGTCTTCCTCCGATCTTTTGTCTGTTTCTGGCTAGAGATCTGGTCCTCCTTTACACAACAGCCCTCTTACTAAAACTGCTCTTCTTCAACAAGAGTTACTATTCAAAGCCTATGAAACTGCAGTGCTGTGTGGAAGTCATGAGCCGCCCCTCATTTTTTATGTTTTGTTTGGAAAATGTGAAATGGGTGGAAATATTTATTGAGACGTGAAATAAACTCAATGGATGGAAATGGATCATAAAGAGCACAATAGATAGGAAAACTCACAATGCAATACTATCTACGTTTTCCAGACGGTATTCCATGGCGGATTTAAATCTGATGGTACTTTTCAGCTTTCATATTTCCAGCAATTTTGACAAGAGCCCCAACAGCAATGGTTGAAATACAGCCGTAAACCATGACAGAGCCTGAAACGTGTTTCACAGATGAATGTAGACACTCAATATTGTCTCCTGAGCTCCTCCATACATATATATCTTGATGACAAATTTGGATTCATCACTCCATAAGTCCTGTGGTCACTGATTTTCAGTCTAACTCTTGTGTAATTTGGCACACCTCAGTCTTTTCTCCATGTTTCCCTTCCTTAATGATGGCTTCTTGATAGCCACTCTGCCACTGAGACATTTCTGATGAGGCAATTTTTGAAGGAGACACCACACAGCATACTGAGATTTGAGGTTTCAGTTAATAAGTCTTTGGGAATCACTTCACTAATGCCCAAAGAAAAACCATGAAAGACCCTCAGAAAGCCTTGAGAACTATTGCTAAAGACCATTTAAAAAATAAAAGAAAGTCTGGGTCCTTGGAAGACTGAGTACTGTAGATTGTGCAGGTTGCCAATAAAGGTTTTGTTTTATGATTTGGTAATGGCTGTCTCAGTTAGCACTAGCTCTGCCTCTGCTACTCAGGTGTATGCTGGGTGTTTGTTGTTTATCAGCAGCTACACACATAAATGCCTCAGTTTGTCTGTTAGTTCTGCTTCTCACTTTGCTATTGTTGATAATATCAGTATAGGTGATAGTATGCATCTGGATGGCCAATATTATAAAAACATTGCATCTTAATGTTTGCAACCTGAATCAGCTTACACCCCCACCCCCCTTTGCATTAATGACTTCAATCACTCATGCTGCAGCCACAATTGGAGCCAATGCCATTTTCAGCATTGACTGTGGATGTTATATTCAAATAGTGGGAAAAAAATAGGATGTATAAGTGTTAGCTGCGGTGATACATGTTATTGCTGTCATACTGCAATGGGACATGCCATTTGGCCAGGGATCTGTGCTGGGATTTATATGATGCATGTATGTTTTGGCAGTGCTGGAGTTGAACGAAGAGAAGGAGACAGCAGGGGAGAGCCAGCAGAATGGCGATCTTAATCGTCATGATCAAACACAGATGACACCCTTTGAGATGAACCTCAAAGAGAAAAGGTTCGTAGCAGCTATTGTAATACCCCAGTGGGTTTTATAAGTAGCAGTGTTTGCAAGTTCTTTTCTTTCATGTGTTTGCTGAAGACCTAATTTACATTTATAATGCCTGTTCATGAATTCTACTTAAACTCAAACTGTGTTTGAACTTCTGCCCAGGTATCAGGACGACTTTAGGCCCCTGGTGGAGGGGTGTGGCTGTTACTGCTGTAAGAACCACCAGAGGGCGTACCTGCACCACCTGCTGGTGACCAATGAGCTGCTGGCTGGAGTTCTACTCATGATCCACAACACAGCCCACTATCACGGCTTCTTCGGGGCCTTAAGAGAAGCGTTGGCCACCGATAAACTGGACGTACTCAAGAAACGAGTACTTGGGGATGGAGGCCTGCAGACAGAAAGAAAGGAGTAAGATTGATGGAAGCCAATAGATGCGAGAGGGAATGAGCTGAGGGACTAAGGGGGGGAGATCTTCTTCAGTGGAGTGACACGGCCAGAGGCAATCATAAGTACTATCTTGTTCTGCCAAGTCCGGTCACACGATGAACTGAACTGTCCTTGAGAATGACACACTCCATATGTTGCCATCTCTTTGCTTTAAAGAAGAAGATAAAAGGAGAAAGGAGCACACAGAAAACTTTTTGATGTTTGTGCCTTGGGTTTGTGTCCTGGTTTCACATCTGGAGGACCACTCGCTTAAGCTAGTCTATTGATCTGAGCAGACAGCCAGGAGACTGCGTCAGGGTTCAGTGGCTGAGGGGAGAAAAGGCGCTTGATATGAGGTCAGAAGGAACCTGCATAAAACATATAGTGAGGATGGATGGTGGTGGACTATTGATGACGACTTGAAACCTTAATGCGGCCTGATTGCAGGTCGGCAGATGACTAATGTCCTCTGAACTCAGTGACATAGAAGCACAGACCAGAGGGAGAACCAAACGAGTGTGATCAATTGTTACAGGGGAGACATGAATAAATGCCACAGTTTCTCCTGTTATATGTGAACAGATCATGTGTAAAATATGATTCCAGGAAGGCTTTGTTTTTGTCATTTCATACCTTACTGATCAGTCCTAATCAAACATTTTCCTTTTGTTTATGTGCTTCATGAATATTTATAATGTTGCAGTTGGATACCTCCTCTCAAACGTGTGTAGATTGACTTCTTGTTGTTTTCAACCTTACTGCCTAACCAGCGTCTATGTTGAGATGATGCTTTGCATTAAAGAGGACACCGGCGAGCTCTGGCTAGCTGGAGTTTTAGACTGACAGCTCCCCCCATTCGTGCTGCTGAGAGAGGATAAAGATCAGATAAAGATACGGGGCTCTGCTGCCTCCCCTGCCATGGTGGAGGGGGCTTTTTTTTTCTTCTTCTTTTTTTTTGTGAAGGTGAAGAGATGTAATTGACTGCCAGACCATGTACACGTCTGGGGGGGGGCAGACTTGCAGAGAGGAGACTGTGACAGATTTATGTAACAGTAATGAGGATTTTATTTACATTGTGGATTACCTTAACTGCATCCAGCGTTATGAATGAGTAGGCCGAAGGATTTGCCGTCGTCAGTTGGTGGGCATAAATGCTAAAGGCCCAAAGACATAAAAGGGGCTGAAAAAGATGAAAAGATGGGTGAAGGCTAAAACAAGCGATGACCTTCAGCCTAGGTTTATTTTGAGGCTTAATGGGATGGCAGCAGACAAACTATTGAAGAGAAGGTTGTAAAGTCAATTCCCCTGATTAGTTGGTAAAAATAGGAAATGAATTAAATGGCTGTTGCCCTCATTTCCCTGGAAAACTGCTGTACAGATATTGATATCTTGCATTAAACAATCACAGTAGAAGTAGAAGGAAGCTAACAAAATAGCAGTTTTCTTATGTAATGTGCATTTTTTTCTCCCGCGCAACAAATCAACCCTTGGTAAATACGCACTAATTACAGACCCAAGATTTCATCTGCACTAATTAAGCCCTATTGAGGCTGTTACTGTTGATTGTTGAGTGAATTTTCCTTTAATGAATCCAGACCCCAGCCGATCTCTCATTTTCTTGCCCTGGTTTATTTATTAAGCTTGTGACCTCCAGAAGTGGAACATAAGTGATTGCAGTAATGATAAGAGAGCAGCACAATAAATAGGAATATAAATAGGAGCGTAGCAGATGAGTTTAAACATAACAGCTTGAATGTGTTAAGAGGAGAAAATGAAGGTGTAAAAGTGGGAACAGTTTGTGAATTTGGAGTATGTTTAATATCATTTACATTAATACGGGTTCACACAAGGCTGCACTCTGTCCTCCAGAATATGCATAAGAAATGAGTAATACCGTCCTTGTGAAAAATGGAAGTGTTCATAGGGATTTTTAGAGTCCTGTGAATGAACTAAAGTACACCTCATGATTTAGTAGCTGGTAGAAGCACCGTTAGCAGTAATAACTTGAGGTAATTGTTTTCTGTTTGACTTTATCAGTTTCCCGAATCTTTGTGGAGGAATTTTGGCCCGCTCTTTTTTTTCTTTTTTTTCTTTTTCTTTTTACAACGTTGCTTCAGTTCATTGAGGTTTGCAGGCTTTTATTTACACACAGCTTTGTTCATTTCTCACCACAGCATTTCAGTCAGGTTGAGGTATGGACTGCAGCTCTTTTTATTCTTTTATTTTTAAGCCATTCTGTTGTAGATTCGTGCTGTGTTTGGGATCGTTGTCCTGTTCTGTGACCCAGTTTCAGCCACAGTTTCGATGTCTGACCGACAGCCTCACACTCTGTATTATTTTGATATGCAGAGGAGTTAATGATCGAGTCTGCAAGGTGCCCGGTTTTTTTTCTCAAACACAGTGGTCTGAATACTCCAGATCAGCAAACTGCCAAGACTTCTCCTTTTATAGAGGCGCTCACACTTGCTGATGATCAGTTAAGAAAATGATCTCAATTATTAACACCTGGCTGCTACTGACCCTCTTAATTCCTATAGAAGCAGTAAATATGTATATTAAAGTTGGTAATTCAGTTGCAGTGGCTTGTTATTAACTACAGGATCCGCAGTATGATTCTGATTTTGTCTCTGCATGGAGGAGCACCAGCAATCATCAGTGAACTTTTACATCCATACATCCCCAGCAGGTCTCTGGGGTCATGTGATCAGGCTCTGCTGGCTGTGAGAACTTTTTGCATCAGTGGGCCCCCCAGACTCTGGAGCTCTCTCCCTCTGAGCCTGAGCTCTTCAATAAGCAGCTGAAAACTACTCGCCTTGTCTTTGTCATGTTTTTAAAATTGTATAAATTAAAGTTTTACTTTACTTACTGTGGGTCTCATGTAGTGGAAAATATGGTGCTGTATATTCAAACACTGAGGGATGAGCGTGTGTTTGGGCATGTTGCTTTAAAGCGAGGTTTTGGTTTCCGGCAACTCTTGGGAAAATTATCCAGCTGTTTAGATGCTTAATGCTGTGCCATGTTTATCAGCCAGCCTGCTCGGTTAGCAGCACAAAAGTGAAGAGAGAGACTTTTAATGGTTTGTATAGTCTGGTGATAACTGGAAATTTATTACAGCTTATCTTAAATGTTGACTGGTGCTGTTTTAAACTGGCTATGCTGCAAAGAAGCTGCATAACAATGGCTTTAATTTGAA
The DNA here is from genome assembly GCF_013358895.1 of Oreochromis aureus. Taxonomy (NCBI): domain Eukaryota; kingdom Metazoa; phylum Chordata; class Actinopteri; order Cichliformes; family Cichlidae; genus Oreochromis; species Oreochromis aureus. Next base: position 18,425,592 of record NC_052950.1, read on the forward strand.
ATTTGCACTTATAGCCGTTATCTTAGTCGAATGCAGTTTAAACATTCGCTGTGGATATTTAGTTACATAAAGTAAGAGCCAAGATAATCCGACCACAATATAATCGATCTCGTACTGCACAGGAGTTAATTTCCTCTGAGGAGTTTTACAGAGCGGGGCTGATGGTAACGCTTATGCTGGTTCCCTGTGTGCCTCTTTCTCTGACATTGGTTTCCATGTAAAAGAGCTCTGAATGACAGAGTCAGCAGGTGGTCCTCATAGCTCATTTCAACCAATTACACAGATGGAGAGAACCATTCAGGCTTGATCGCTACAAGTATCTTTCTTCCTCTCCGCTCTTCTGGACAAGGCTGCAGCGTGAGCCGGGCAGAGCATTTATCTCACACTTCACACGGCAGCTGGATTGTTATCTGCTGTCATGACAGCACAGCGTTAAAAAAAAAGAAAGAAAAAGGAGTGAGCTCAGCTGCTCTTGCGAAACAACATGGCTTTATGACAACGTCTCATAAAGCCAGCGGCGTGAGGTGTGGTGGGTGTTATTGTGGTTGAAATGATGGCCAGCAGAGGGGCTTATGTGTGGGGGATTGTGTTGTTAGAGTGTTTTCAGAAGGAAGACAGTGACTGCATTTGTCGCTTATAAAAACCAGTGTCCGTAATGAAACGGGAGCTTAAATCTTTGGTTTGAAAAAAGAGCTTTGGTTGTCTGAGCCATGGGTGGATTACTGAAAAAGCCCACTGGGCACATGCCCAGGAGCCACCTGAACCAGTTAAAAAGCTCTGAATATTTCCTGTAGGAAAGTCAAACAACTTTCAAAGGGATGCAAAATGACTACAAAGAGACCAATAACACAACTACAAAGAGATGCAAAATAGGCACAAGGGGATTCAGAATGATTACAAAAAGACATTTTTTTTCTGCTTGGCTTCTGTGTAAAGAGAGGTGGGTGGCCTACATTTCAGTGCCCAGGAGCCCGTTATCTCGATTTGTTCAGGGCTCCAGTTCGTTCTTCAAGAACAAGGCTGGTGATTTTCTCTATTTTCTTTATTAATACTTAAAACAACAAGCCTGTGTTGTCTGACTCGCTGTCCAAAACCTGATGTAGCTTAATCATCTTTTGCCAAAGAGCTCCAGTAATCTCTCTGTTTAAACATGTTACTAAACCACACTGTTGCAGTGGGTGGTATGAATTGTCATTACAGAAAACAAAGCCTAGCTCCACAGGCTAATAGCACAACTTTGCTGTAGCAGTGTTAGACTCTGTTTTCTCTATTATTGATTAATGCTTATTGTCCAAAGTCAACAGATAGTCATCAAGCAACAGCTTCTTGGGCTGAAAAATTAGACCAGTGCAGAAGAGTCGAAAACTGCTGCTTGAATGGCCTCTAGAGGCTGGCTTGAAAAGTGAGTCGGTGCCCATGATTTCCATGTTAAAAAACTTAGCTCTGCTGTTTACAGCAGAGCTAAGTTTAGATCCTTGCACAATAACATTGTTTTAATCTCTGTAGCTACTTATATCCTTCATGGCTAATAAACGAGTGAGCTCTGTAAACATTTATTTTGTTTTCAGCCTTAGTGTTGACCATTTTTGTGGTCTCCAGCTGACAGCTAGGTCCTGAGACACATGGCTAGCTGTGACCTCAGATAATTGGAGTCACTAACCTTGGCCCTAGACCTCTCAGTCATGTTTGTGGTGTTGGTGCCTTTTGGAGCATTTCAAATGCAAATATCAGACAAATAATACAGCTAACCATTGTGTTGTTAGCTAAGTGCAACGCGGTACAAATTCAGTAATCACATTACAGTTACAGTTATGATGTTACTTCTGATATGCAAGTTCTTCATTTGTCTGTATGATGGCAGGATGGAACTAAAACGGCAAACATGCCCTTTTTCTTACTGCACGTGCGCAGGGATGAGAAGAATGGGGTTTATGCAAACATCTGCACAGACAGCATGCTAGTACAAAGCTAGCAAAAAGACAAAGATAAGTATATGCTGACCCCAGCCCAGCAGCCAGAGCCTGGTCTTATGGAGTCATGTTTCTGCCAATAACAGGAGAAATCGTCTCTTTAAGATGATTTTCAATTTTGCTTTGTGTTTTCAGCTTTGTAATCAAACTTAAACACTAAAAAATAGATCATATTTGTGTTTCTGATTAGAACAGGGATTGAGACTGTAGACTGTTGTTCGGTCTTCCTCTCCTCACCTCCAACCGGTTGCAGCAGGTGGCTGCCCCTACTTTGCCTTATTTTTGTATTATTAACTAGTAATTATGCCAGTAGAGTAACAAATTACTTTCACCAGAGAATATTTAAATAATGCTTTAAAAAAAGTAATGTATAATATATGGCATTCTTTGAATAACAACTGCAACCATATAGTCTATGGATGCAATTTGCCAACCAAGTTTAGCTAGCCTTGGGTGAAATATGTTCACTTTCGGCCATTAAGCTAAAATGAAGGCTTCAGACTGGAAGTAAACAAGTAAACAACAAATGTTGTTGATGCCACTTTCACTATGTCCAACTGTTCCATACCATCTATGATTTGAAATGATATAGATGTATAAAACACAGGCCTCTCGGTCTGAAAAGTGAAGGCAAAGCAGAAGTACATCAAAACTATGTTCCTTTAATAGCCAGCCCCCCAAATAAAAACAAAACAACACTGGATAGAGGTCTATACATCCAGGATGATCTCAGTAAACACTTTGTTGCTGAGTTTATGGGCTCAGCCTCTAGTTTTGAAAATAAAGTGAAGTTCATTTTGTAAATTATAATCACTGTTAGTGTTGCTCCATAGCTAGCTACATGTGATTGCCATTGTCATTAGACTGTAAGCCTGTAGTGTTGTGGCTTTAGGCTTCACAGAGGGTTTTCATTAACAAACAGGTGACGTCACAGTGTTTTCCATCTTTTATCTACAGTCTATGACCCCAGAGTCATTAGTATGTGATGTGTGAAACAAGTTAGGAGGGCAGTGTGCCTTACAAGAGTTGTTTAAAAAAAAAAAGTTTGCAATTAAGAAACATGACAGCACATAAACAGCAATGGAGCTTTATGAGCTAAATATGAGATTTAACAAACAAACATTTATTATTATGATGAATTCAATATTGTTTTTTTTATGTTTTTTTTAAGAATAAGAAAAAGTGACCAGGCTTATTGTTGAAATGCACACAGGGACAGTATCACCACAGTGGCAGCTTATCTTCTCGGTTTTCCTTCATTTCCCTCAATCAAAAACAATCAGGAGACCGTGAACCGAGACAGACACGCCTTCATCGCTGCTTTTAACCCTCTTCTCCGTCCCCATGGTAACCCTTGACCAGGAGCAAGGAGCAGCCCTGCTCCTCACCCCTGTATTGCTATAAGGGATTGCTCATCAAACAGGGAGCCAAATTCTTTACCTGCTCCCTGAGGCATTTCAGGATTAGTTTACACACAAGTCATCAGCCAGCATGTTCTAAATTAACCAGGACCTTCTCCTGCTGTCAAATGCCCCGAGTGAATATTTTGTCAGGGCTACAACTCTACACATCATAATGTGTAAGTGTAGGTTAAAGTGTTAGGCTGAAACATTGAAAGAAGGTCATAACACATTATTGCTCCAGACTTATTGCTTTCGTCACCTCATGACTGTCTGTCCTGATGCCTTGTGTAAATTTAATGGGATGTGATACGAAAGAAAGACTAATTCTCGTTTTGTAAAAGTGTGGAATCTGTTTTCTGTCTGCTTGTATCTGAAAATGGTTTATGTCCAGCTTGTTACCACACATGCGGCATTGTACTGTTTGGCTGATATTGCAATACTTCGCAGGCCTGACTGCATGTCACGCTTCATTATTAGGATTTTTACACTGTATAAATCTTCTGTATTTTCTTGTCCACAGGAATTGTTTTGGCACCATTCCTACTACCAAGACACAAATAAGTGTATTTCTATTGTTGTAAACTCCAGATTAGGGCTGGGTATCGTCACTGATTTCTATAATCAGTTCGATTCTGATTCACAAGGTTCCGATTCAGTTCGATTCAGTTTTGACTCAGACAGTTAGAAATATGATAATTCTGATCATTTATCAGTACTGACACTTGTGAGACTTCATCAGAGGAGTAAGCATCACAGCAGATGCCTTTGTGTCAACGTAACTGAGGATAAAACACAGAAAAACGTGAAGGAGATTTTCCTGACCTGGCTTTTTATAGCCCCCTTAAAAATATTCTGCAGCAGATCAAGCTAAAATCGATTTGAATAGGAAAATCGATTATTTAAACCCTGTGTGTTTAATGGTTTCAACCGCATGAAATATTGTTTGTATGGATGTTCGAGTCAAGAGGATCGCTGTCATTCAAGTGACAAAGGTCCTGAAAATGAAGCGTAATTAGAACAGACTAGTAAAAGATAAAAATAGAACAATATCTGCAAGTATGTAAAGAACAATAAACACTCACAGTAGCCAGTGTTTCGACTGGAGGCTGGAGCCTATCCCAGCTTACACTGCGTGAGAAACATGTTACACTCTAAGCAAGTTAGCAGTTGATCACAGCACAAACACAGAGTTCCAGAAAATTATTCCTTATAGCCAGTTTATATTGCCAATTAACTGAACATGCAGCATGTTACTGGACTGTCCAGGCGGGGGCGGACATGCAGCCAGAGACAGAATACACAAGTTCCACCTGAATCTAGCAGAAAATACTGAGTTTATTTAATATATCATAAAGAATGACAGTTAATCTCTATTTTAGAAAGATAAACTAATGGGCAAGTTAAATTTTTTTGCCCCCAACATGCGCGTTTAATTTGGTCATCAATCCTTTAGTTTGCCTGTGCTCACACACATCCACAGGCGCTGTGGAATATACAGTCGTCACGTTATTGACTGGAGAGGTTTGCTAGGTCGGCACAAAGTCGTATTTCTTTGGAAAAGTGTTTTTTTTTTAAATCCCAAAACTATTTTCTCTGAGTCAGCAAAAAAGAAATTCACAGTAAGAAAAATGGGTGGAATTTTTCCGGCGATATTAAAATATGATTTTTTATGACGCGCATATGAATCAAAGGCGAAAAACAATACACCTAGGACAGGAGGGTAAAAGGCATTTTTTATTTCTTGGCAGCTTTAAATTTGTTGAGAGTAATGACATGTCTGCATTATTGATGTGGCAGTTGTTACTATCCGGGGATCTGTTTGATCGCAGCTCAGACCTTCTGCATGCACAGTTTCTGCTGTGAGTGTTTATTTAACCAAATCGCACAGAGTGCTTCAGGAGGCCGGGTGATGATTCTCTATGTTTTTGTGTTTCATTAAAGCAGGTCACAGGAGCCAAAGGAAAGGTTTACTTGGAGGGGATGGGAAGATAAGGCCATGAAGGATTTGACCTTTACTGATGAGTGTAATTTGTTTGTATGGGAAAATGAGGTAAGGAAAGTCTCATTGTGCATAATTTCTATTTACAGCACTGGAAGGAGGAAGTGATGTATTGAGGAAATAAGGGTTAATGACGCTAAAACATTAATACTCCAAGTTACCTGTCACTTACTGCCACTCTTCCCTTTTCATAGAGCAGGAGCTTGCCTGAAGTGATGTACCTCAAGTGTTCTTCTCCAAGGAGACACAGTATTTCTACATATGCATTAATTTGCAACCCTCTTACATAATGAGGGATGATGGAGGATTAATTTTAAAATGCACCTTCAAACCAAGTTACATTTAATTCCAAATGTTTCTCATGTGTTATGTAAAAAGAGCAAATTTATGTGATCACCCTGCCGTCGTACGCAGCTATTACACGGCTCTCAACAGCAAGCAACTGATTCACTACCGTGCAAAAATAAAATGTAAGCACTTTGAGTGTTTTAGATTTCTATCCAACAGCAAATACCTGTCAGACACCCCTGCAGCTCTGCAGCAACAACTCTAAACATGCAGCGATATTTATTTTATTTATTAATTTTTTAAAACTCTTCAAATGGCAAAAACAACAAAGAGTCCTGGAACATCTGGTATGACACCCGTAAAACACTGATCTCTACATCATAGAGTCGATGTGGGATTACGTGAAGAAACAGAAAACACTGAGACAGCCTAAATCAACCGAAGAACGATGCTACCTGCCAACCACCTTGAAAAACTATGCAAGTGAGGGGGCTACAAGAGCTCACACTACATATTGATTTGACAGGTTTTATGTTTCTGTTGCCTTTGTTGTACTTCATACAAAGTTAACTGCTAAATAAAACTAGTCATTGGTTTATCTTTAAAAGGATCCTCACTTTGCTTTTAGTGCCTACATCTCAGGGCTAATACCATAGATGCAAACAATGGCCTTACATAAACTGAATAATGAATTTAGCTTTATCTATAGTACAAGTATTTTTCTTTTTTTAATACTCTTTCCTGCTTCATAATTAATATGATTTTAGTGGGTATGCAGAGTTCTGCACTGAACTCACTGGATGGGTTAAAGTTTATGTGTTATGGTGGTTCTTGCAATTATGTTGTGTTTAGGTTTTGTTTTCAGGGAATGTGTTTTGTGGTTTCCAAGTTTTTGTAGCTGACAATAGGATTTAGCCAAGACCTGCAGTTCTTCTAGGTCAGCGGTCCCCAACCCCCGGGCCACAGACCAGTACTGGTCCGCGAGAGTTGAGGCTCGGGTGTGAAATTTATGGTTTTTGGGTTTTTTATCGTTTTTATTTATCAACTGGTTGGCAGTGGATCCTGGAGGTTGTTGGCTCTCACTGGGCGAAACTGGTTGCAAAGAAGGTGCTGCAGCAAAACTTGATCTGATTACTTTGGTTGCTAGCGGGTTGCCTCCAGAGGGCACTTCCCATAATGAGACACTTGACTCGGCTTTCACAGAACTGGGGTTAGGCTAGTAACCAAACGTTTTTCGTGTTGGGCTTTAAATACTAGCTAACTACTGGCCGAGTGGTTGTACAAGAAACTGGTTGAACTAGAAATAGAGAAAATTCACCTTCAAAGTGAAAGTTGGGCTTCAGACCTGCAGCCAACAATTTTCAAAAGTCACACCTTTTACTCTGAAGGCAAAGTCTACTTTTTCAACTTTGTGTTGGAGTTTTCACAGTTTCTCTACAGCTCTGAGAGTAGCTGGACACTGTTTGTAGACAAGCCTGTCACTTCCACAAGTTAATGTCACATGTCTGCAAAACTGTATAGATAAAAAAACATCCCTCATTGGTTTGTACTTTACGTTTTCACACTTTGTGTTTTGGGTGGATAGCAAAGAGTTTGTTTGCTCACTAAAATCAACCTATGTTTCACATTCTGCATGGTTTATAGTTTTCTCTTATTTATAAACTCAAACCTTATTATAGTCTCATTTACAAATGTAATATTCTATTTTCATGAGGTTGGATGAAAAAAAGGATCTCCAAGAATTAAAACTTGGCACATAACCTATAAACAAGCTTTAGCCTTACAAATAACCACCAGATTCAGTCTAGTTAATACAAAACACTCTGCACTATATGTTAACACAGAACTGTACACACATGTCCACATAATTTTATCATTCACAGCCGTTGTCACATGTTTGGCGACACTAGGAGACCAAACACGGGAATCAGCCTGAAATCATCAGCAGCTGTGTTCTTAGAGGGGTGTGAATCACAAGCATTGCCCATTATTTTTCTGAAGGTGCCAACTTTAAGCTAAAGTGAGCTGAAAAAGACACCAAACTTTTAGTTTCTTTATTTTGGCAGGTTTAGTTGGGGTATAAAAAGAAATAAGGGCATGTGGGAACGAGGGGGTGACAGAGAAATGAAAATGACAGCAGTCTTTGAGGAAGCAGAGGACCAGTACAGAAAGTGAATTTTTTAGTGGGAGAATGAAGACTGTGGAGAGAAATCAGATCCTTCCTGGTCTTTAACACAAGCTCTTCTCTCTTCTTGCCTTTTTGAGTGTCGATAGCCGTTAGAACAGTATTACAACATCATCAGAACTGGAAGGAACTTCAAAAGAAAACTTGCTCATTGAACTTTAAGTCACAGCCGATCTGTTGCTCAATACGAAGGAGACTCACTGCAAATGTACCTTTAGAAATCCTCTCAGGGCATAATTTAGAAATCATAAAAAACACACCATTTAGCAAGACTTTATTTTTTAATTTTTGTTTTCTATAAACAAATTTTTTAACACCCCCCCCCCTAGAAATATTCCTAAAGAGCATGTTTGTGATTATGTGGATGCTCAGCTGCTTCATTGCTTCATGCTGCACACACCACCAGCGTCACTGGTCCACTCTAACAATATCCTTTAAAAGACGTCAAGATGACTCTCATTTGTGCTTTATGCTCTAAAATGACTGCACTGCAGAGAACCTGTGTCATTTTATTAGCATACTGCAGCCATCATATAAAACTTTTACTGTGTGCTATAGATGCAGAGATGTCTAGCAGTGCCTGCAGATGAGAGAAATAGCTGTTTTCACCCTAATCTAAACCTAAAGAGACTTCAGTGCCTGCAGATGAGAGACCAATTTACACTTACTGTTCACCTAATCAATGTCCTTTAAATTTTAAGATGTCAGGCATTCATTTTTATGTATAACATGACTGCACTACAGTAACTAGCACTATTAATACTGCAAAGATCAGCCTTACACTGCTAACTTAATATGTCATTCATTATAGAATTTCATGCTCATAATTTGTGCACTGCAGAGACTCTGTGTCATTTTATAGCATATTTTAATAAAAAAACTAAAGCACTGTCACCCAGCTGGCCTCATGTTAGCAATGAGTTTTCTACTGTGTAATAAATTCATTTTAAATTTATACCATTGTTAATTGATCCTTCAGCATCAAAGATTTAATGCTACTTATGTAAGTTTCATTCACATTTGTCAAAACTGGGTGCAGCAACAAATTTTAAAAGCTAGGCTGTTTTCAATTTAGCTTATTTTAATAAACAACATTGCCATATGCAAAACTAGGGTGGCAGCAGGGGTGGCAAGAGATTATTTTAGGGTGGCATGCCACCCCATGCCACCAGGTAGATCCGCCACTGACTATGTTTTATATGCGGTAAGAAAACAAATAAAAAGCTGGGACTTTCTTTTTTCATCCTAGGCTCAAAGTTTCTGTTGTTGTCAGTTTTATTCATTTATTTATTTGTTTATTTATTTATTGGGGTTATTGGGGTCTCTCAAGTTTTTCCACTTCTTTATTCATTCCTTCATGTCTATTCCATTTCAGCAATCTCTCTCTCCAGGAATTTGATGATTGTTATTTTCTCACTGAAAAATTCAGTGAAGTATCTGGAAATGCACAAGAGGAATCAACTGCACTGTCAATCATTAGTGTGATTATGATTTACTATCGGAGTTAATCTTTTATTCAGTACGACCCAGAATGAGTGAACTCTTAAACTCAGCAGGAAAGTGTTTATGGACATCAGGAACAAACCTGTTTTCTCATAGAATTTCATTGTCTAATGGCTAAAAATGATCGCTAACAAACTAACATGCGTGACATAAATTTGGCTAACATCTAACCTAGCTTGATAATATATTTATTATATTGTATAAATTAATAAAGAAATTTTTTTATAATAATGCAGGAACAACATATTTACGGAGATATCAGACAAACTCTTCTATAGGACTGGAAGTTGTTTTGCAACCACAGCTATCGCCATCTGGTGGCTTTCAGATAGAATGGAGGTTTTTAGCTACTTTGCACTGATTTCATTTTTCTAATCCATTTGTTTTATTCTGTCTGGTGATGATATAAAAAATACTAGTACATCTACAGCTCCAGCTGAGATTTCAGGAAAACGTCTAAATTCGAAAATCAGCCTTCTCCCCATAAAGATAAATCTGTCTATTGAACCTTGACCCTCGAAAAATAACCCTTCTAAAAGCAAACCTTTTGTGTGAAGTGTCTTGAAGACATTTTTCAGGAAGTTCTGGATTTTTTGGCTCACAAATGAGCCATGTGATTGATGCTGCTTCAGTGACAGATACACTGACATGCATTGAATTTGAAGGCAATTTCCTTGTGTCTTGATTGAATCAAGAGATAGATGTCCTGGTGGCTCAGTCGTGGATAAGATGTGTTCAGCCAATAGAACCTCTGTCAGATGTCGTCTCCTTCACCCCAGTCCTAAACTTGTCTTGGGCGCACATGATCTGTGAGCAGAATGCTTCGCCTCATTGCTCCAGGATGAAGGGAGTGTGTGAGTCTGTGAATGATGGAGTCCGTACACTCCAAACTCTGGCATTAGTCCACTGTTGCGATGTTGTTGATGAAAAGCCTGTCAGACGGCAACGCGTCCACACAAATCTTGGCTGTAGTCCACATCTCCACACCACAAATCTAAAGCATGCCTCAGCTACTCATCCCCCACTAAACACTTAGCAGAGAAATGAGCCCAGCGTTGCGATCAGTAGAGCAGATAAGCGTGCACCAGTCTACACTGGGACAGTGACTTTTAAAAAAAATTTGCACATCTATGCAGCCAAAGTCATTTGAAATGCATAAGATGGGGCTGCAGGGTGCCCGTGTCCAATCAGCAGTACCCCACCTGCTTCACGAATCATTACACCACTGAGGTGGTTTTTGTGATGTTGCTGTAGCTTTGTTAAATTTACTCTCTGGGCTTTTGAGGTCACTGAAAAAAGAATCTGGGTTTTTGAAAGGTTATATTATTATTTAGCCGATAGATCCCTGATGGGTTTAGACAGTGTTGCTGTCATAACACAGGTGTTTTTTCAGAATAACACTGTTTATTTAATTTTTACTTTTATTCCAGTGTGCATCTGCAATGCCATATTTCAATGCAGTTTAACAAACAGGACAATTACTAATTAACCCCCAAACGATCTATTTTAGAGACTAAAGTGACCAAGGGGGGACATGTATAACATCAGTATATGTTACGCAGGAACATTTTTAATGTTTGCATTTATCAGACCTGGTTTTTAATAATTTTATGCAAAAGTAGATATACCAGCTCATATCTGCAGTTTGAGCCATTTTCATCATCACTTTGGGCTTTAAGTATCTGCCTGAGGCTTCTGCAGCAATCATTCTTCCAGGTCTGTTAGTCAAAGTTCATTCTAAAACATGAGTGTAGTTCTTAAAAGTGTAAAACTGCAATAAATTAAAGTCTATTAAATTTAAAACCATACATATATTTCTGGGATGATAAATGACCCCATACAACTTTCTATTATCCTTTCCACATCAGTGGGTCAGTTCCTATAAAAACCTTTAAAAGCTGTAGGAGAAGCATCTCTTCCTTTGTGTGATGTGAATCTCGTGTTTCACCACAAAGAGCTGCTCTTTTGGATTGAGGTCCGGTGACTGTGGACCCCATTTGAGTCATGTTCAAGAAAATCAAACAAACACTCAAACAAACAAACAGTTTGAGATGATTTGATCTTTGTGAGATGGGGTGTTTTCCTGCTAGAAGCAGCCATCTGAATATGGATATACTGTGGTCATAGAAGTTTGGATGTGGTCAGCAACAATACTGGGATGAACAGTTAATAGGAGGCAGAATGGATCCATACTTTCATGCTCTTTATATCACATTTTCACTCAACCATCTGAATGTTCCAGCAGAAACTGAGATTCCTCAGACCAGAAAAGTTTTACCAATCTTATGTCTTATGAAGTGTAGCCTCAGTTTCCTGGTCTTAGCTGATAGAAGCGACACCCAGTGTGGTCTTCTGCTGTAGCTTATCTCCTTCAAGGTTTAATGTACTCTCTTTTTTTGTGTGGTTGGCTAACTGGTTAAGAAGAAATTGAAGAGCTATACCTACTCAAAGCCGCACTAATGGCAATGCCTTTAATACGTTGACCCAGTCGTGAATGTCTTAAAAACTGTAGGATGGATTGCTTTAAATTTAGCTTGGATGTTTATGATACCCAGAGGAAATCTATGAAGTAGATAATCCTCGTGATATTTCCCCTTTGTGAAATTTGTGGTTTTTATTTTGCCAACAGTTAAGACTTCCATTAAATTTACTGCACGATTTCCTGTTCACTTTATTCCCTGCCCACATTTCAGTTTGTAATTTGTAGTTTACAAAATGCCAATAAGCTGCAAATAACAATTTTCAGCTTATCACAAAAAACGATCAAATGTTAGAAATAAAAGAAAAAGTTTAGCGAAAAAGGGAAACCAGTCAAAACTGAAAGATAAATTACAAAAATGAGGTCAGATTGAGTGGGAGTAAGAAATAACAGACATAGCTGTTGGACTAATTTGCTGTGGCTCGTTAAAAGGAAATAAATATAGAAATGACCAAATGAGCTCTTTGTGCTCGGCTCTGCTCATGACCAGGCATCAAAGCGGAAAACTTTGGCCAGAAAAATTTTTATGGGGACAAGTAAAGCTTTGTTTTTAAAGAATCTCATCTGAAGTCTTCCTCAAGGGTATCCTGCATATGACCTCCTCATGTCACGCCAAACGTCGCTGCCTGAAAACGGCAAATTGGGCCACGTTCCTGCTGTTTTTGTCAGCAGGTGACACTGACTATCACTTGTCACCTGCTATCACTGACGGCTGCCTTCAACTCGACTAAAATCTAAGGATAAAACGATGACCCGTGTAAAACGCGTTTTTATGAAGCGGCACACTAAAGAGTGAAGCTCGTTGGTTGGCTATTTTAAGAGAAATTGCTACAGCTGTGGTGAGTCATGCCAGTGTTTTCCCCTGTGACTTTGCATTTTTTGTGTTGTTGCTGATGTTTGAGGCAGCTGGGCTGGGTTGCTGTTGCTGGAGATGTGGAGGTCAGACCCAGAATTAGCCGAAGGGGCAAAAGAACAGCTGGGCGAAACGGGATACTGCCTGCAGCTGTAGACGGGCCTTGCACCCCTCTGTCTTACCACTGAGTCCACTTAGCATGTGAATGCACATATGTTCATGCCAAGTTTAATGCATGAGTATTTGACTTCCTTTGTACATGGTTAGGCACAGGTTTAGTGCAATTTGCATATTTGGAGTCTTGTGACTCGCCAGTGACATCATTCTGCCATAGGGAGAGAGATGACAGCTGTTAGAGTAAACCTCTGCTACTTATTAGATAATCTTTAAATCTCCCGATTTAGATAAGGGCAGGAAAGGAGAACCAGGATGAAAGGAAGATGGGGAAAAAAGAGAACATTCGAAACACAGAGATATCACAAGAGAGGCAAAAAGGTAGCAGAAAAACACACTTTACTTGCGATGTCTTGTAAAGGATTGTTACAAAATTTGTTTGTTGACTGTGATTGCTCTTATGCTGTTCACATGATCTTTTTGTAATTGTACAAACACACACAGAGTTCTCTCAGTTGGGCCAAGGATCAGGCAAGTGTTACGGGAGCAATTGTGTGGAATGAAAGTCATCTATTTGTGCGCATCGATTAAACATTGTTCCCATGGGGGTCTTTCAATCTGCAGATTTAATTAATAAGTTTCACAGGACTAACAGGCAGCAGGGGCCTGCAGCTGGGTGAGCGTGAGTCGGTTAGAGTGGTACAGCAGAATGAAAGAAGGGAACAGTGGTGGGGGAGAAAGGGAGAGTTGGTATGAGGAACAGACGAGGCCTCGGGCAACAGGAAGGAGAGGAAGCTGACTTTATGGAGATGAACAAGTAAAAGTCAGCTGTGCACTTTGAGGAAGAATCTGCTTGATGAGAAGATTCAGCTCTCTTAGTAAAATAGAGTTGCTGTACAACTAATTTCTGACAGCAGATTTGAGTCCATACACTCATGTGCATCACATTTAGTTTAAAAAAAAAAAAAATTACCAAGAAGCCCTTCTAAAATATCTTTTGAGCATCACTGACCTGCTTGTATCACAATTTTGCTTAACCTTGTTAAAAATTAGGCTGTGAATAAAAAAAGAAGCTAAATTCTTGGAATAAAGACTGAAAACAGCTGAACTGGCCTGCAGAATTTACCCTATAACAGCGTGTTCTTTTTATTATTTAATTTGCACTTAAAACGTCACTTGTTGATTTTATTTCCTTTGCCAGCTAAATGCTTAATTCCAGTTTTCAGTGCTGAATAGCTTCTCTCCAGTTTTATGACTACACTTAAAACTTTCCTTTTTGATAAAGCCTATAGCTAGGGCTGGATCAGACGGCTCTTTACCGTCCTTTAGTTAATCTGCTGCAGACTCAGGCTGCTGGGGCATTTCCCATGATGCACTGAGCACTTCTCTAGTACCCTCTTTTCACTAATGCCACTGCTGCATGCTGTTAACTTTTGTCTACTCCCACTCGTGGTTTGTTTTGTCCTTTTCTCTCCGTTATGGTTTTTATCCTCTTTCCACTGCTCCACTTGTTGTGGGAAATGGCTGCCAGTCATTGAACCGAGTTCTGGTGGAGGTTTCTTCTTATTGGGGTTTTTTCAGTCACATGACTATTAAAAATGTGACATTAACTTGTTTGGACATGTGACAATCATCGTGACAACGTAGGATCAAGTGATTAAGACAACTAGAGACTAGTCTGTGACCATCTGGCAACCACCTGCCATGAGGAGAGTATTATCTTACCAGTTGTAAGTAGTTACTGGAGGTCGATGGCAGTGATTGGTAAACCCCAGTGACACAGACCTATAGACTGATCAATAACCCCCTGCACCTTCTTTGCAACTGACTTCACCCAGTGAAAACCAACAACCTCAAGGAATCAGGTGGGAATTCTCCATAAGTGGTGGTTATATCATGTCCACTATAGCAGACAAGTCTCAAGCACTATGCACACGATGTCACGTGAGGAACCTCAGTAAGAAGAGAGTTTTTTCCTCACCACTGTTGCCACCTTCTGATATTGTAGTGTCTTAACACAAAACAGCGAGTGACTGTTGCGTCACTATAAAACTGAACTGAATTGAGGTAGATAACTCACCCTGATGTTGTTCTCTTAGTTTATTCCTGATTAAAACACAACATAAACTGCAGGAAAGGCACACAGCTGCAGAGCGGTCAAAGCAGCCTCACAATAACAACCACCTGTACGTCATCGCTGAACAATCAGCGCACAAGAGCCTGACAGATGTGAACAAAGCACACATGTGACTGTGAAGCAGAATGAGCTGGAGATGAAATGATTCAGAAACGGTGACAAAAGAGAAGGAGGATGGGAGTGTGTGTGGCCTGTTTTTAGCATGGCTTTGAGGCTCAGTAGCTTGGTGATATAGTGATAAGGAGCATGAGAAAACTGAAGAGAAGCAGGGAGATGGATGTGGTGTATACTTACTCAGTAAGCTAACCTGGTAAGAGTGTGATTTTAAAAACTAGAAGTAACACTGAGCATGAGAAAGGTTTAATTAGAGAATCAAGGTGCTTGATTTCTACTTTAACTCCTATGGGAATAAAATAGAATCTTCAACCCTGTATGTGACCATACTTCTGCACATGCAACCACGCATAAGCAGCTTAACACACACGTACACGTTTTCCCCGAAAATCCTCACTGGAAAAGCCACTTCCCATCACTCCTGCCAAGGTGGCAGGGAGGTCTCACTCTAATTGCTGAACAGATTGACAGAATAAGGGGATTCCAGGTGTGCAGGGCCCAGAGTGAGAAGGGTGTGACTGTGCACAGAATGCATTATCATGCATGTCAACTCCCAGTTCATTATAGGAATGTGCCTCTATTTAAGGAGCACACCTTATCTGCTGCTAATTGCAAATTGCAAGATAGAGAAAATCCTTCCATCTGGGTAAAATAACCATTTCATGGACATAATTTCCTCCAAATCTCCTGGGAAATACAGGAGGCTCTGTATTGATGGATATTCCCTCTGCTGAGCTCTCACCCGGGAAAATGTGAGAGCAAATCGTCCCCAAGATGAATGCTGATAGGTTCCGAGGGGTTGCTCTGCCTCTATCTTTATCTTCCACCACTTCCCTTCTGATCATTAACTCCAAAAGTAGCTCCCCAGTCGAGACCTGGGTTGGAAATAATCACACGACCACATTGTGGTGGTAATTCTCAGGGCAGCAGTGTTTGCCCTTTAATCTCCTCGACAGAAGAGGTTCTGAAAAGACGATGCACTGACCCTGAAGAGCGAGAGTACATCTGATATTATGCAAACTTTTTTTAATGGATGCATGTGCGCTAATGTGTGTGTACTCAGTTTGTGAGCAAGTGCATGTACCATTAACTGTGCGTGAAGGTTTTTCAGGACTTATCAGGTGATCCGCTGCAGCCGGGTTCTTAATTGACTGTTCACACGGCATATAAAGTGACCTATCATCCTCATTTTGTCTGATCTTACAAACATCAGGACACTTTTCCAAAGGGCTTCTCACTTATAGTTTCACGTCGAGGAGCAGGTCCACTCTGTGCATCTTAATTAAAGCATCTTATTGAAGTAATGCACTTTGAAAAGTCCTTATTTACCAACACTTTGCACCGTCAACCATCTAGAACTAATTCCATCTAATCACACTAAGTTACTTCAAATCCTTAGTGTCACTTATGAATGTTAATCGTGAAATGCACAAAGAGCACAGCCCTCCTGAGGCCTCCATTTCTCCTCTTGTACGTCTTCTTCGTTATCACAGGAGTGAGAAAAATTAAGCCTGTAACATGAAGGAGACGCGAGGCGTGCGGGACAAGGTGCAGTGTTCACAGGTCTGTTTGCAAAAGACAGAAGACACCAGGAGTATACAGGTTTGGATGTTATCCCATGTTCCCTGAATAATTCATTAAATTCAATTCAATTTTATTTACATAGCGCCAAATAACAACTGCCTAATATTGTAAGGTAAAGACCCTACAACAGTACAGAGAAAACAACAGTCAAACAACATTGTATGAGCAAGCACTTGGAGACAGTGGGAAGGAAAAACTCCCTTTTAATAGGAAGAAACCTCCAGCAGAACCAGGCTCAGGGAGGGGCGGCCATCTGCCACAACCAGGTGAAGGTGAGGAGAGGAAGAGGGGACAAAAGACACACTATGGAAGAGTGTCAGTGAGTGATAATAACTGATGATTAAATGCAGGCTGGTGTATAAACACATATTGAGTGTAAAAAGGTGCATGAAGAAGAAACACTGAAACAAGAAAAAAGAAACATCTGTCTCTCAAATCCAATCTGGAAGCTGTTTCCAGGGGCCTGGAAGCTGAAGGCTCTGCTTCCCATTCTACTTTTAAATATCCTAGGAACCACAAGTTAACCAGAAGTCTGAGAGTGACGTAGTGTATTGGGGTGATACGGTACTATGCGGTCTTTAAGATAATTATTGAAGACTTTGTACGTGAACAGAAGAATTTTAAATGAGATTCTGGATTTAATATTGAGCTAATGAAGAGAAGCCAATGTGGAAGAAATAACAATGAAGATGAAAAAAACACTTTAATTAAATTAAACGGGCGATCGTGGCTCAGGAGTTTGGAGTCCGCCCTGTAATCGGAAGGTTGCCGGTTCGAGCCCCGGCTCGGACAGTCTCGGTCGTTGTGTCCTTGGGCAAGACACTTCACCTACCGCCTACTGGTGTTGGCCAGAAGGGCCGATGGCGCGATATGGCAGTCTGACCCAGGGCAGCTGTGGCTACAACTGTAGCTTGCCTCCACCAGTGTGTGAATGTGAGCGTGAATAGGTGGATGACTGGGTATGTAAAGCGCTTTGGGGTCCTTAGGCGGGGCTAGTAAAAGCGCTATACAAATACAGGCCGTTTACCATATGAACTTTTATATAAATGATATTTGTATTGATATTAAAATTATTATTATTTGCAGATGACACAAATATTTTTTGTTCTGGGGGGAATCTAAAGGAGCTGCTGGATACAATTACATCAGAAATGTGCAAAATTAAAAAATGGTTTGACAGGAATAAACTATCGCTTAATCTAAGTAAACTAAAATAGTCTTATTTGGGAATTCCCAAAGAAGCACACAAGTGCAGATTGATATAGATGGTGTGGAAACTGTGCTTTTTTGTTTGTTTGTCTCTTTTTATTTCTCTGTTGTTGTACTTTCTTAAGATGTTCAAAATAGAGATTCAATTCAATTCAATTCAATTAGACTCAACTATTATATGGTATGGCTTTTGCAGTCTTCAGATCAAAATCTAGGAGATTTTGAACCAACCTATCAGACAGACATTAAAATGAGAAATGATGAAATACCTTTTGGAATTTTTCCAGTTTCACAGCAGACCAAGCATCTTACTAAGACATTGTATTTTGATGTTGCCTTTAGTTTTTCCCTTGTCCACATATCTAAATTGCAACTATTGAGAAAAATCAATGGAAACAAAATGATTGCAACTGAAAGCACAGAAACAGAAATAGCAAAACACCTATTAACTCTTTATGATGCTAGCAGGACACTATATGAAAAAGCATCGTGATTAGATTTAATACAGTCCAAACTTTCCCCCCAGTACGTGTTTTCACAAAGCTTGATACTTAGTGCTAATCTTTTAGCCACCCCTCATTTGTTTGTACTTTCAGCCAGACTTTGTTGTAATGTTTCAGTGGTCTTGAGCGATAATTTTCCAGACTTTTTGAAGGTCTTTCAGATTTTTCCGTTGGACATTGGCTGCTTTTTTGCTCTTTTTCAATCCCGACCTTTACCTGACCATTTTATAAAGGAATGTTTTTTTGTTTATTTGTTTAGCCACTTAACAAGGACAAAAAGTCAATGGTGTGTCTCCACATAACAATAGGTGCTTTATTACAAGCAGCCTGTCACAAAAATGATTAATTGGTTCCCATTTCTTTACTTGAATCTACAAAAATGCCAAAGATAACACAGTTTCACAGACATATAATGATATTTTTAGATAAACAACTTGGCATATCATACCCAACATGATGTGTAGTGTGTCCTTATTTTGATTTGAGGAAAGTGAACAAATAGAGAACAAAAGAAAAAGGACAAGGACAACTGAGAACAAAAGAACACTGCCAGTGCAGTAAAAGCATACCTGGATAGAAAAACACACAATGGAGCACTATCAGTCATGGACTGGCATCCCCAGAGCCTGGACCTCAACATTGTTGAAGCTGTGTGGAATCATCTTTACAGAGAACAGAACAAAAGACAGCCAGCATGCAAAGAAGAGCTTTGAATGTCCTTCAAGAAGCCTGGAGAAATTTTCCTAAAGACTAAAGAAATTAAAAGAAAGCTGCCTCAGAGAGTTCAGACTGTGTTGAAGAATAAAGGTGGTCATACCAAATAGTGACTTTCAAGCTGCTTTTGTCTTGTATGTTGCCGTGTATGAATAAATCCCTGCACCTGATTTCCTAGCAAAATATAAAGAAGTGAGGAGAGACCCAGTAAATTAACTTTTAGTGAGCATAAATTATGTCAAACACCCCCTTTCCCCTTGTAGAAAGCGCCCAGACTGCAGTTGAGCCCTTGCAATGTGCCTTTTTTTGCCTATACAATAAGATTAGATTTGTATGAAACAGGTAACGGTGAAACTGCTATTTCAGGTGTGAGTGTGTGTCACTAAAGGGATTGCGAAATGGTATGGCCAAATCAAAAGGAGCTGAAAAACCACTGTGTTATTACATCTTGACCAGTCAAACAGACAGAACTCATTTCCTCATCACACACGACTCCTTAACCTCAAAATGGTGTCAAATTAACAGTAAAGGCAGCATTCAACTGACAGGGAGAGACAGAGAGGGGAGGATAATTATCATGCTGCTTTGACACACTGGTGGGAGGAAAAAAAACCTCAGAGGCTGTGGTGAAAGAAGACAGGGACAGACTCAGGACGTGTAGCCAGTCCTGACTGTAATCAGCATCTTTATCCATCATCATTAGCCACTGTTAAACGTGGCAACTGCCGATCACATCCATTTACACGCCCACAGAAATGCACAAAGCCTCTCAAATCCATTAGGAGAGGAGGAAGGAGCAGGAAGAGTCTTTCTGTTTGTAAAGCAACCGGAGGCATCAACTTATTTTTGTCCTTTCACCTCCTCAGTGGCAATGCAGCAGGCAGTATAGAGTGTCAGATTTGGAGTTTTCACAGGATTAACAGGAGTCCGACCACGTCAGAGTAATTAGAAACTGAGCAGCCATCAATCAAGCAAGCATCCTCTTCCCTCTGAGACTTACTGATAAACATGCCAAAAGCTGCACAGCATTCATCTTTTCATGAGCAGCGCAGCTCAACTCTTCCTCCGTCTTTTACTCATGGATGGCTCCTTCATCTGTGGCCCTCCCAACTCACTTATGTTCTGTCGTGTGCATCACATAAATGCATGCAGACAGAAGGAAATCAAGCACTGGTTAGTGCTTTCAAAGACATTCAAATCACGCAAAAAACACGCTCCCCAAAACCCCTGTATGTGTCCACCCAGGCATAAATATGCATGCAGCTGTGAAGCATACATACAGGGATCATGTTTGCGCATGCAGCATGAAGTGCAGAGTGAACCCAGTAACAGTTAGTTTGCATAACAGGTCTAGGGTGGAACTGCTGTTTTTCCACACTTGCAGCAGGACTCTGAGGAGACGTGCATATTTGCTGGCTGTTCATTCAGTCGGGACATTTAGTTCAAATTAGCTCGGAGGTTTGGACTAAGACTCTTAACAACATGACATGTTCCCTATCTTAAACACTGCATAATTACAAAAAAGAAAAAACTTTTTGGAAGTGTTTTTGCTCCAGAAGACTGTCTCTATATTACTTTTCTGTTTTGTCAATTAGCACTGCCTGCTTTTTCCTTTCCTTCTTGCCAAAAATGTAAATGCAGTTTAAGATATTACCCAAATCTACCGTGAAATCTCTCATCTTTGATCAGACACGCTCCATTTCCCCCACCTCTCTTTGGCCTCTGCAGTGCCAGTTTTTCGGGGTTAATCTTAAAGGAAAACTACAAAGAAAGCTGACAGAGAAGTCTTTACATTAGATGGTGTGGAGCCTCACCAGGCTGGTTCAGTGCTCACCGTGAAGTATACGAATTAAGTTAAATCCCCAGCACCGTACAGCTCCACGAGGCATCTCTCACGAACCAGAACGAAAGCAGCAGCGAGGACTTTGAACGCTGTCAGCACTTCAAGTAGCCATCTCTCTCTCTCGCTCTCTCTCTCGCTTTTATTTCATTTAAATAAATAAAAAATCACTAACTATTGATAAATAAAACCATACAGAGCAATTGAGCCAAAGCACAGGGACATTTGCAGTATTACAGATGTGGCTGCATGAAGTTACTACTAATGCAAGCATTTGGAGCTGCACTTTACATCAAGTTTTATTCACAGGAGTTCACAGGAAATGCAACGTGTGTGTGAGTAAGCCTAGCACTTAAAATCCATATTTACAGACTTTACTCTGCACTTTTTGACAGATGATCAGTCTGAAATAATGCTGAGAGTGGTTTGGAGACTGGAGACCTCTGAATGCTTAGTCAACTACTTTCGCTGGGTCCTACTATTCCACACTGATGCCATTCACACAAAATCACATTACAGAGTGATGGGAGCAGGCCAGCAACTGCCTGACTGTTAAAACAATAGTTTGTTTTGTTGACGGGTAATATTACTATCAGCCAAATCTTTGTGACTGCCACTTTAGAAGCTGGGTTTGTTTTTACAAAAACTAGTTCAGCATATGCAGGCGACCACATGATTCGATAATCTAGGTTCAAATCCAACCCAGGACCCTTTGTGGCATGTCTTTCCCCACTAATCTGGTAAGCATTTTCAGTGTTTTCTTTATTAATTTGTTCAAAATAATAAATATATTATTAGATTATGTTTGCTGTTAATGTTACTCATGTTGGTTGGCTTGATATTTTTAGCTTCTTAGCTAATGCTAACTGAATGATCACCATGCTTCATAATCGTCTTCACAAACCAATGGGTGACATTATCCTTTTATTCTCTGTATGGTATATAAAATAAAAAATATTTTACTGGTCTATATTTTATTTTAAATAATTTAATATCAAGTTGTTTCCTGGGACTAAAAAAGCAATTTTTTCCTAATTATTGAAAACATTTGTAACAAATTACAAATTTTCTTTTAATTTTTAGAATTTGGCAGTTTTGGAAACTGGCTTAAATATTCTAATTAGAGCATCTGGATCCTCCACATAATTGTAGATACTCAGTGTGCTCTTCATGAGCTTACTTTGACCTCAGGAAAAAAACGTCAGCTCACACAGACATCTTTCAATGTAAAAACAGATTACCATGAAATTGGATGAGCACGTACAATACCCTAAAGTGGTAAACTCCTGTTTTCTATGAACCTGTAACCTTTCCTCTGGCTGCATTTAAGGACAGCTTCAACATTTTTAGCATCACTACAGATAAAGATGAAACCCCATTAGCTTAATATATTTCATCCCTCCAGGAGTTTCACATTGTTAGATGTAATGAACGTTAAGCCTCTAGAGTAGCGTCAGGCCTTTGGGGCTTTAGGTTTATTTGCAGGAGTCTGTTTTTTTGTTAATTGTCACTGAATTACAAGGAATAATCTGGAGGTACATGCACGCAGCTGGGCAGCATTTACAGCATAATCTTTAATTAAATTCAAATGCAATTAAAGAACAGAAGAGCAAATCCCTCATCTGATCACAGAGGAATCACAGCCTGTTTTAAATCCTGACAACAGCTCAACAAATGTGAATTTAGTTAAGTCTCAGCACCAAATTATGTACTTTTTTAACAGAAGGAAGGCTTGCCACAAATGCCACGAGCTATTGATGCTTGCATTATGATGATTACAAACTGTATGTTCCACTCATGTCCCAGCGTGCATCCATAAATAAAAACATGTGCACACACTCACGAGCCCGTTTACACACCTTGTGCGTCATCATCATAACCGGTTTCAGCGGAACGACGCGATGGCACAAAGTGTCAGGGGAGCAGGTGTTTATGCCTCTCAGAGGAATAGAGAGAGCCTGAGATGTGGGCTGAGAAACACCGACCCCCTTCTCCTCCCTGCAGCTTTCCATCCATCTCCTTCTTCTCCCCTCTATTCCTCCTCCTACAGTCATCTTTGATCCTTGTTTTCTCACTTCATTTCTTTCATTTTTGGCTTCACTCATTCCCACTCAGCCCCCCTTCTCCCCATCATCCCTTATCTCTGTTTTGCTCTCCAGACTCATCCTCTCTCTGTTTCTTAAATCTTCAAAATATCATGGTCACTCAGCTTGGCTCCTCCACGGTCCTCCCCAGAACTCTTTTATGCACCAAAATCTAATGGCATCTTTCATCACAAGTAACATTTAGATGTATGCACACATACATGAGCCTGAAAAATGTTTCATCTATTTTTTATTTTATTTTATTGACAACATAATGCAGTAAATATTCGGCTGTGCAGCCAATCAGAGCAGCCAAGCAGGCAGCTCTGATGAAGTCACAGGGAGGGTTGCGGATAAATAGACAGTCGCTTTAAAAAACAAACAAAAAACAAACAAACACTGAATGTCTCCACTCTGCATCACATTAAAACTTCACACATTTCTAATGAATGGATGAATCCACACTGAGCACCATGTCTCCACATCAGGACAATCTTCAGGGACCGACGTGATCCGTGGTGATGACAGAGAGCTGAGAGGAGTCAGTCCACACAGTGCGGTGGCAGTTGCCTCCGGACAAGTGAGGCCTGCATCTTTGCGATCAATTTTTCAGCTTTAAGGATCCTTTTTTTTTACCCCAGAGTCTTCACAGCTACATCGAATTGAAAGAGCGTGAGCGGAGCACACGAGTACCATCAATTAGTCAACACATTATGTTAGCAGCAGGCTTCTGAACGAAGCGGCCTGCAGCTCTACAGTCAGTTCTTCAGCCTCTCACACTTCCATCAATCTGAAAGTACTGAATGGAGGAAGCGTGCCAATGAGCAGTACACAATGCACAAGACACATCCACAAGAAAGCCCAAAGCTTGTGCTATAAATAAGACTGTATGCATGTTTAAGTGTCATTTGAAGAGTCATACTGTTCAAATACAATCCCAGCCATGTTGAGAAATGAAAGCTTTAGTCCTCGTCGGAGTCCGAAAAGTAAACTTCCTTCTGTATTTGCATTTATTGTACCCTGCAGTGTTTGTCCATTTCCGTGCTTCACCTTGGTGCCGCTGTGTAACTTAAGCAGCACACAAAGCATGCACCTCTCTGGCCACTGTTTACTAAATGCTCCGCGCCCGAGTTGTAGCGCGGGTGCGCAGCCTCATTTCCATTTAAATTTCCTGACGTGGCTCCTTCCTCAGCAGCTGAGGATCTTGATGAAGGCCCGTCTGAATTCGATGTTGAAGGTGGTGTAGATAACAGGGTTGAGGGCGCTGTTGACATACCCGAGCCAGGTGAAAGCACTGTAAAGTGCAGGAGGCACGTAGCATGTCCTGCAGTGGGTGTTCAGAATGTGAGTCACAAAAAAAGGCAGCCAGCAGATGAGAAACACCCCTGGAGCGGGCAGACAGCAGAGAGGTATGGAGGAAGGACAAAAGGGAATTGAAGGTGTACGCGGGACAGAGTGGTGGGCATAGTAATAACATTTAAAATAAAAAGGAAGAGAAAAGGAGAGAAAGAAAACAGAATTCGTGTTAATCATGGTCACAGCACATGCTGGCTAAAACCTCCCTCAAACAGTTATCTACCAAAGCCTTCTTAACAACCCTATAATAACTACACTGGGTTGAAACCTGCATCTGCAGGAACAGTAATGGTTTGTTCACAACAAACACAAAGCGAGGTTACGCTTTGTGACGCAGATTTGCCTGTATTTGCGATAATAATTTCAATTTATTTCCCTCTTCACAGATGGGTGGGCACTGCGGCGGTTAGCACCACCGCCTCGCAGCAACAAGGTCCTTGCTTTAACGTCCTCATCACCCGGGGCCTTTCTATGTGGAGTTTGCATATTCTCCATGTGCCTCGGTTGGTTTCCTCCGGGTACTCCAGCTTCCTCTCACAGTCCAAAGATATGCATGTTGGCCATAGATATGAGCTACATAAATGTGGCGTGCAGTCTAAAGTGCTTTGATTTGTCATTAAATGAAAAAGTGGAATATAAAACCCAGTCCATTTGCACTTTGTATGCAGTTAAGCTGCATTAAAGTGTCCCTTCATGTTTGGTGTGAACGCAAAATAGTGTTTCTCTGACAGTTTTGAAAAAAACAATAGAATAAAATATAATAAAGAATGAATTAAGCCCTACTTTTGTCTAAGCTTCAAATGTCACAGTGTCTAACTACATAGTTTACTACCTGCAGATAAATACAGACACGGATAAATCTTCCACTATTGCCCTGTTGCTAGTGAGCAGACCTATGAGGACACTTTTAATGGGCCAATTAGACCAGTTCTAACCTGTGGTTTGTGCGGTAGTCATATTGAAGTCTTACCCATCAGCGGCCATCAGGATACATTTTATTGTGTATAAACAGGACTGTAAATGCTGCATTGTAGCTTGAGCAGTCATTAAATTCAAGCGCTATAATTGGTGTCTTGACATCGCGGTAAAGTTGTGGTCAGTTTGGATGAAAAAGCAGGGCTGGGATTGTCTTCTGTGCATGTGCCACTGGCTTTCACTGACACCAGTGTAATGTAATCGGGCACCTCTGATTACATTTTGTCAGTGAGATCTATGCTGTGTCAGAGCTAACTGGACCAGGCCTAAATAAGCAACCTGGCTGATAATTGGAGCGTGTGAAAGCTGTGTCAGGAGCTACAGTGTGTGTGCTGTCTGGGCCGACACAGTGAACCCGAAACCTGACATTTCAGCTTGATTTATTGTAGTATAGCTAAGAAAAATATGCAGGGAATGCACACAGTGAGAAAAAAAGTGCTGGTACTGTCGTGGGTATATGTGGTAGAAAAGTTAATCATAAAAATGTGAAAGAAGTCGAAGCAGAATAAGCAACTCGGTCATATATCGCCTCTCTAAAAGCTGCCTGTGTTATAGAGTGTGTCACTGTGACATTTACACTTTCATTTCCTCAGCTTATCTCAGCCTCCACTCACCGAGCACAATGGCCAGCATTTGAGTGGCTTTTTTCTCCCTCGCGTGCATGCTCCTGAATCGGGGATTGCTGGTGTGAGACATCGGCCGCAGTGATGTGTGCGTCTGCCCGTTGGACAGATCTTTCACCTCACAGCTCATCCTGACAGGAGGACGCTGGATCTGGCTGTTCTCGTCGGGGTCCCGTTCACCCCGCTCCTCCTCTACATCCAGCTCGGTGCGGCCACAGGAGGCATGGCTGATGCTACAGTAGTTCTGCGTGTCCACCGGGGGCAGCACTGAGTTCTCCACCGGCCCAGTCTTCGGGCGTTTGCCCCACAGGCATCCTGAGAGCAGGTTAGGCTTGGAAGGACCCGAGGGTTCTTCACTCTGCTGACAGGAGACACAACACAGTTGACAGCTTGAAATCAATAAAGGCTTAATGCTGGGTTGGTGTGCTGGACGTATCAGGACAACAGCATGAAATGAATTTTTCAAGTGCTTCCACACCGATGCTTCCAACAGACAAACTGATGTGATTTTTCAAGGGGTTTACATACTGTCACCGGTCACTTTTTCAGATACGCCAAAACAGCTCAACAGCTCCTTAATGTAAATATCGAATCAGCCAGTCACATGACTACAACTCAGTGCGTTAGAGGACGGAGTCATGGCCAAAGCAAACCAGTTACTTTGAATGTGTAACAGTTCCTGGTGAAACTGGACATTTGTTACATGGATGTGTTTCCAGCACCTCATTGAGTCTATTCCACTATTAATTAAGGGAGCTTTAAAGGCAAAAAGGTGTCCATGACAATATTAGCAAGGTGTATTTTAGATTATGTGATGTTTTATTGTGTGACTGGCACCAGGGAATTGAGAAGAGACATTTATTAACTGTGCACTCTTCACACATTTGGATGTAATTGTGTGATGGAAAATTTGCTAAATAAAACAATAATTAATTTATCTTATTATGGCCACAACGATTCCTAAATTTTGAACAATTTGTAACACTTAAAACTGTAGATTTATAAAAATTTCACAGCAGAATAACCGTAAATAACCAGACATCCTAATAGTGTGTTCACAGATAGGAGGGCACGCTGCGGTACATTCAAGACCAGTAAAGACGCATGTAGGAGATCAGAGACAAACCAAAATCATGGTGATTTTTGGTCATACTGCCCAGTCCAACAAAACCGATTTAAAGCAAAACCTCATCAGATTTTAAAGTTTTATTGCAATGCAAGGCCATGTTATTATAGTTGCACTAATCAGTATCTTCATAAAGCACCAGATCAAATTATGTGTATGGTTGTGTGATTTGGCTGCTCTGTCGAGTGTTTTAGTGTTTCAGATCTCCGTATTGCTAGAATCCAAGCACCAAATGGAATAAAAAGAAGAGGTCACCTCACCAGATGGATCTACAGATTTTATGCCAGATTCCGCTCAGATACACAACCCTCCCATTTATCTGCACTTGGGACCAGCAGTCGGAGTACAGTAGCTTGTGACCCTGATGCTGGGTTTGTGTCTTCTCCCAGGATCAAGCTGGGGATATTTTACATGTAAGGCAAATGTGCTAACCACTGCACCACAGAGCCACTAGTATCTGAGCATCAGCTGGCAGACAAAGTTTCCATCTGGTGAACATATTCAACCATTTATTTGCAACAGAGACAGATGAAACAAAACCAGATAGGCAGGATGAAGGCTCAGTGGTTAGCACTGTAGCCAGACAGCAAGAGGGCCTGGTGTGTCCTGCCATTGAGATATATATTAATACTGCTTATCTCATTCTAGGACACTGCAGATGGCTGCCCCTCCCTGAGCCTGGATAGGCCAAAGGTTTCTTCCTGTTTAAAGGCAGTTTTTCCTTCCCACGGTCACCAAGTGACTGCTCTAATTTATTGATTGGCTTTCTCTTGTAGGGTCTTTATCTTACAGTATACAGTGCTTTGGGGGTGATTGTTGTTGGGATTTCGTGCTATATAAATCAAACTGAATTGAATTATCAGATGTCAGAAATACAAGTTTAAAAGTTTCCGTGTGTCTGCTGAATGCCTAAATATCTATTCGTTTGCTTCACCTCTCTTGACTAAGGTGACTATGTGCCAATTTTGTGTTTTCAGCTTGTGTTGCCGCCCCAGAGTATTGAAAACAACATTATTCCGGTTTTAATGTTTAAATAAGTCATCACACTTCACTGCTCTACCTTCTATTTTCCCTCACCCCTCGTAATATGTATTGAGAAATTGCCTTTAGCTTATCCTCCTTAACCTCATGTGGAAAATATGTGAAGCTGAGAGCTAGGCTGCTCCGCTAAGCCAACAAAGTGGCAAATAAGACTCAGAGAAATGTAAAGTTATGGTCAATACATATCTGAAGGGCTCTTCGGATGGACTAAAAGTGCGCCTGACTCCAAGGTTAATAGTTGACATTCAGCACACGCCAGGAAATCCTGCTACATTTTAGGAGCTGTTTCATTTATCTCTTGTACCAGCAAATACTTTAACTTTCCCAACCTGCGACAAATTCAGTCTCAATTTTCCCTCTCCAGCAATAACACGTTTTTAAGCACTGTGCAATTTGCAGTATGACCACAAACATGACTTTTCATGATATTCTCAGCCCATCGCGCTTTTTTATTTCCTTGCTGATTTGAATCCTCTGCCTTTGAATGCTGTGTGAATTTTGCAGGTGCTGAATTTTGCAAGTGCATCTCACACAGTCTTTGCTCAGCCTTCTAGTGAGCAGGTGAGATGAGGCAGGAAGCCACGCTTCACAATCACGACTTCTGGCTCCTTCTGTGACCCCCCCCCAGGCTGCGACCACACAGCCAAATGAGAAAAAAAATCTAATTTATCTGAATACAGTCATAGAGACACCGGGATGAAAAGCTAAAATTCATGCAACCACATTACAAAGCTCCAACACAGTCAATATAAGTTACCTAAGCATTAAACAGTGATATATAAGTTAAAAAACAAAAGTAGAGCAATAGAAAAAAATAAAATCTGGTTTAGCATAACACCCACCACTTTAATCCTTATAGGTGACAAGTCGTGCTTCGCCTTTGGAGTCTCTTCTTGCAGACAGGTCTCCTAGGGGGATCAGAGGAAAGTTCAACAGAGAAAATAGTTTCCCGAGAAATGAACAAAACCCCGTCACCTCAACCCCATCAGTCCACAGGTGGAACATATTTGTGCCGCTCACTTCAAACTCATTGATCCATCTCTTTTCATCTCCCAGAATGCTTTCATTAAAATTCAAACAATTCTCATTGAGCGTCCCCAACGCGGACTAAAAAAATCAAAAGAATTAGGATTTACGCCTGTTGTGCCTTCAGTCACTCTCCCTCCTGAGCCGAACGCTGTGCAGTCCAATTAAAGCTTGCTGCGAAAATAGAGATAGGTGCCTTTGAAACACACAAAAAAGACATACTCCTCCTTCATAGGAAATGTTTATTCTCTTGACTCAGTAAGAGTCCTATTATCTTGTTTAAAAACATCATTCCACCGTAGTTCTCTCAACCTGAACCCCTGCAGAGCTGGCATCTTACAGCTGGAGGCCTCCACTGGATGGGATTCCAAAATGGGACTGCACTGTTATCTAGTGTTAAAACGGAGGGAACAAAGGGAAACAAAGGGTGCAATGAACGCAGCCAGAATACTCAGGAAGCTTCTAGGTGTGGCAAAGCTATTTAAGTCACTGGGTTAAATTGTCTTTTTATACACCATATTTTAACAATAGGGTGCAGATGCATTAAACGTGACCTAATGTATCCTTGCCTGTGGTTATTAACATCCATCATCTGTATGATAGATGTAACTGGGACAAGGATTAGAGTGATGGACACGATTGAAAAACTGACAGCTTGTTGAGAAAAAGAAATTGTCTCATAATAGAGATTAAAGAACAATGTGACCCTTGTGACTACATTATTATTATGTGGCTTTCTGAAGGACTAAAATATAACTTAAGCTTGCTTTGTTTGTCAGATATACATCTATCTATCTATCTATCTATCTATCTATCTATCTATCTATCTATCTATCTATCTATCTATCTATCTATCTATCTATCTATCTATCTATCTAATTTTACTTGAATAAAGGTCACATGATCCCATCAGCACACATGAATCAAAGTAAAACATTTTCACTGACTTTACTTTAACTTCTTATTAATTCTCAGCTGGTTTTGCTATGCAACAAAACATGGAAATGTCCATATGTGTCAACGATGATGTCTATTTGCAATCCTGTGAAAAACTAAATAGACCCTCACTATCTTCATAGAAATTTAGAAATTAAACCTTGAAGGTCATCACAGTGCAATTAGAAAACGACTAAACCGGTATGGGTTCTTTGGAAGAGTTGCCAGGAAAAAGTCTTCAAAAAGAACATGGCGGCAGAGCTTAGGTTTGCAAACTTGCATCTAAATAAGCCACAAAACATCTGGAGCGATCTCCTTTGGATAGATGACACCAAATTGGAGCTGTTGGGTCATAATGCACAGCGCCAAAAAAACACCTTAAACCAACTGTCAGGCACGGTGGTGGCGGGATGATGATTTGTCTTGTTTTGCAGACACAGACCTGGGCACCTTACAATCATTGAGTCGACTATGAGCTCCTCTGTATACCAAAGTATTCTAGACTCAAATGTGAGGGCATCTGTCTAACAGCTGCGCAACAGGACAATGATCCCAAGCACAGGAGCAAACCCACAACAGAGTGGCTGAAAAAAAAGAATTAAAGTGTTGCAGTTGCAGAGTCAAAATCCAGACCTCAACCTGATTGAAATGCTGTGGTGGGACCTTAAGAGAGCTGTAAAGAAATGAATGTCTGAAAATGAACTGGAGCAACATTGTAAAGCAGAATTTGCCAAAACTCCTTGACAATGATACAAGAGACTGATAAAGTCATAGAGAAAAGCAAAACTTCAAGTTAATGCTGCTAAAGGTGGTTCCACAAACTACTGAATCATTGAAGTACTTGGATTTTTACAGCACTTCAGGGAGTCCAGTGAAAACCTTTTTTCTGACTGTCAACACATAATTATGCATTTTTTTGTTTTTGTTTATTTGCTTTCTCATTCAGATTTTTTTAATACTGGGCTCAAGCTCAGGAGCCAAACGTAGCACAGATCTTCTGATTAAACTCGCTATTCGACAAGCCATTTCTTTAAGAACACTGTAGTTTTGCGTTGACAGCCGTGTCAAACACACATTTACATTTCATCTTTGCCCGTGTTAATTCTGCACTACATGCTGACATTTACAGAGCGCACAGAGTTACATAGTACAAAATCACACAGCTTTCTCTATTTTTCCAGTAATAATATTATATTCTGCAGATTTCTCTGACATTTCCTTTGAACCCTCTTAATTGCAACTGATTCAGCATATCAGAGGAAGACAGCTTTTCCCCGGGCACTTTTACAGTCTTTCTGGCAGCAGTTTTCTTGTTGATCACTTTGTCTACATTTTGTACTCTAAAATTAAACAGTTATTAGAGTCTAATAGAGTTTTTTTTGCTTTGTTTTTCCCCCTGCACACCGGGAGTCTATCTAATAGAAAAGGGGTCCAAAATAAAGGTGAGTTGTAATTTGTTATCAGTGCCGAAAATTGGTGAATGCAAATAAGTGAGCGAGACAGAATCTGCATGGGAGAGATTAATTTACTGTGAGGAAAATACCTTACACTTACAATAAATCAGGAGCTAAATAAGAACACAGTTTTTCAGAAATGGAGCACAGTGAATGTGAAAGGTGTTATAATCGTATAAAAACTGGTCTAGCTGCCCAGTCATTATTTTTGACATCTTAGGTTTGATATATGAAAGAAAAAGAAAAAGAAAGGATGGTGTTTTTATTTTCCCCTCAGCAAAAATAATTCAGGCACCACTGTCGCCCCTTTATACTCCGACATCTGTCAGAATATCTGTTCTTTAATGTGACATTTATAGAATAATTAAGTCTCCATACAGCGAAGGAGGAAACTGTTACATTTACGGACTTTTGGAGTTTGAGAATCAATAAATATGTGAAAATAACTCGGCTTTTACAGCATCACACAACCTTCAAATTAGGGCTGATCTTTTCTCTCAGAAATCCAGCTGCACCATGAGTTTGAAAGCTAACCAAACTTTTTATCCAAGACACCATTCATAGGAAGGCTTTCTAGCAGGATGTTACACAAATCCATGCACAATTTCAACAAGCTGAATGAAGCAGCTGCAGAATTCACCTGTGTGAGAAATTCTGATGTTGATGTTCAGCATGTTGGGATATCTCTTGGAATTTTTTGTGCTTGGCAGCTCACAGAAAAGTTAGAACAGGTCATCTTCCTACACAGTGAAAGTCCATTTCCAATCTGATTGTTGTTTGTGCTGTTTCAACACACAGTGCTAAAAATCAGATGGGTATGGGATAAATAATTTTTATCCCCACTGGGAATAATTAAATGATTTTGTGGAAGCAGGAACATGTAGGCCAGAGAAGCGGAATCCCTCACAACCCCATCGGCAAATCACACCCCAGTCAGATGATTATTAAATCATTACAACAGCACATCTACAGTTCTAAACATCGTGGGCTCATTATAAAAGAGTCAAGGCCATCTCAGTGTAAGTAATCAATTCATAAATGTTTGGAAGATTTTGTGGCTTTTTATGACAAGGTCAAAAACTTCTTTATGATTACCACAAACCCCCAAAGCTGCTCCTCTAAATAGATTTTTTAGAATCAATAGATAATTATTGTTAAACTAACTATCTCATAAAGCATCTTTTACTATACCGTGCACCACTAAAAAACACTAATAAAGGAAACCGACTCACCACGGATGGTGGGGTGGAGCCTGGCTGCACCTTTCCACTGGCCTGTCCAAAAGTGATCCTCTTCCGCCTCATCCTGAGGAAGACGTAGATGCGGACGTAAACCAGCAGAGTGACAATAAACGGCAAATAGAAGGACACCACAGAAGAGTAGATCACAAAGTCAGGGTTGGAGATGGAGCACACCAAAGGGTCGTCTGCAATAAAAGGAAAATATCATTATGGAAAACAGCCTTAAAATTCTAGGATAATAAAAGAGACAAACATCATCTTTTAAAGCTGGCTCTCTGACCCCAGAGTATGCTATCAATCTTGAAAATTGCCTTGATGGTTTGTCCTCTTTTCATATAATGCCTATATACCGAACACATGCTATACCCCAACAGAGATCACTGCAAGATAGAGATATGACTGATATGACAAGACTGAGCAATAAATTCAGGATAAGAGACCACTTCATATAATAAAGGCTGTATATAGACGAATTCTTCATCCAAACCATGTCACCTGTATAATTAGCATGAAAATAAATGAAAAAAAAGCTGTAGTGAAATGCATATCACATGTCTGTGTTGGTATGAGCTTACTGAGCGATACCTCAGTACACAGAGAGGTAGAAAGAAGGATGGATAGATACAATCTATTTGGTGCCACTCTCCAAACTACATTCAGTTGCTAGACTCAGAGTATTGATTATTTCTTTTTTGTATGGGAACAAAACAGATTTGTCTGTTTGAGCTGATCCGTGTCAGTCGATTACTTCAAAAGAAAGACGGACTTTAGACCTAACAGGACCCCCCCACCCCACCCAGGTCTCTGCCCCTGAGTGGTCAGATTCCTGCAATAAACAGCCATTGTTTCACTCTGGCAGTAGACTAAACTCAGTGCTTGCATGTCTGTGATTTGCTTTACATTGTGTTTCACTAATGGTCTTAATTGTTTGTGTTCACTCATGCATCTGTGCTGCTGCTGGCTATTGAAATTAAAATAGCTGCTGGTGACATTGTTCATATTTTGTTATTTAGCTTCAAACTATATGTGATTTGGCATTAAAGCACAGCTTCAGTGTTGGAAAACACAAATGATTTTTAACAATAAACAAGACGGCATCTATTTTCCACTTGAAGTAACCTCATTCAATCAGACAATATTTCGAAAGGACGAAAGAAATATTTGCTTTACTTTTCTTTTTAACTAGAAAAATGTGTGACAGAGCGAACAAAGTTGCAAAGTTTTTTTCTTAGAATGACTTCCTACAATAATTAGAAACAGCAAAAGAAGAAAAATAAAAACAACCATAAAACGAGCACGGATCATGAATAAATCAATAAAAAAATCTAAAAGGTTCAAAAGCAAAGAAGACTGGGATAAATAAACAAATAATAAATAAATAAAACAGCCACTTACCAAAGATACAAAAAAGTCCTCCAATGAAACAGTGTATTAAGAGGAGGTTTAATGGACATAAATGATTCAATCAATCAAGTGCAATCTTTGAAGTAGAGAAGAAAGTGTAGAAATAAGAAGGTGATTTAAGTGACTTTGAATGTGGCGTGGTTTGTTGGTTGTCTGTATTGCAGAAAGTGCTGATCTGCTGTGCTAGTGTACTACCATCTCTGGGGTTTCCTGAGAATGTGCCGAAAAAGAGAAACTTACTCATAGGGAGTCATATGATTGTTATGGTTTTCTCTGTTGTATTATTGTAGGGTCTACCTCACAATATAAAGCACCTTGAGACGACAATTCACATCGGATCACCAAAATTGAACAACAGAAGTTTTGAAAAATGTTGCCTGCTCTGATGAGTCTCAGCTGTTGCTGTAACATTTGACTGGTGGGGTCAGATTTGGATGTAAACCACCTGAAAACATCCATACAATGGTGGTGTAATTTTCTTGTCCCATTTTTTTTTTTTTTTTTACCAAATGTCTATTCATATGTACTCCACATTCACCAGATCTCAGTCTCTCCAGTAGAGCACCTTTGGGATGTGCTCGAACAGGAGATTGACATCATGGATGTGGATGTGATGCAGACAAATCTGCATCAACTGTGTGATGCTGTCATGTCAATGTGGATTCAGATCTCTGAGGAATGTTTGCAGCAACTTGTTGAATCTGTTCCATGATGAGTTAAAGCACTTCTGAAGGCAGAAGGAGGAACCAACCCAGTACTAGCAATGTGTAACTAATGAAGTAGCAAGTGAGTGTGTCAGTGAGCACCCAGGCATGAACGGGGTTAATGAGTGCTCATAGTAATTTAGAACATGTCTAATTAATGCTTTAATAGCAACATTTTAAAATGAGGAAAATAGCAAGCAGCAATTTATTGTAAGTGTAATTTGAACTGGAAGAAGTAAAAATATGAAATTTAAAGGCATCTATGACCTGATCAGGGGCAGACAGAAATGCACACAAGCACATGAGTGACCAGTTATGCTCAGCATAAAAACAACTGTCTATCCAACAGGCAGATAGAAATTTTGGGGCTGATGATTTAAATTTTTGACAATAAAGAAGCTCTATGTGAAAATGCAGTGTTGAGTGCACAAAGGTAAACAGAAGCACTTTTGCAGACATCAGGAAAAAGTCCACAATTTATTCTGAACAAGCCAACAAACTTGCTAACGTGCCACCTCTGTGGCTTTCATTGGAGTCAAAACGGACGCCATGTTGTTCAAATACAGCAGTTTGGCTGAAAGATTCAGAAAAGAGTAATAATTAAAAGCAAAGCGGGATGATTCTGGCTGAGGTTCCAGGTTTTGTAGCGAACATCTAATGTTTCTATATTTTATGTAAAGTCCAATACATCTCTGTCTCTGAGACAGCAGCTTTGATAGACTGGCCCCTCTGGCTGGGAGAGTCACATATTTGAGTCCAGCAGAGTAATAGTGGAGTCATTTTGGCCTCATGACAGTGTTTGGCTCCATGTTCCTTGAGCGGATAGATGTTTTATGCTCTGAAATTCATTGTGTGAATGCTCTCTTTGTTCGCCCAATATAAGCTTGTCTATTTCAGAGGCAGGACCATAGCAGATGTAATGCCACGCTGCAACACATTTCTAAACAAGCAATAAGCAACCCAAATCAAAACTTCTGTAGTGTTAAAAAGCAAAAGACTCTCTGTCCTACCTGGTTTCACTGACAGTGAATGCCTCGAGTATAAAACTACAGGTTTTCTGACCACGATTGTGTATGAAAGTGGATACTCGGATGAGCTGAATACTTCAGATGCTGA
The DNA here is from genome assembly GCF_013358895.1 of Oreochromis aureus. Taxonomy (NCBI): domain Eukaryota; kingdom Metazoa; phylum Chordata; class Actinopteri; order Cichliformes; family Cichlidae; genus Oreochromis; species Oreochromis aureus. Next base: position 18,461,573 of record NC_052950.1, read on the forward strand.
GTTCAAGATAGCAAGGTTTTATGTTCTACTTGAAGACAAGAATGAGGGGATTTTTGTTCCTGCAGTGATCCCACAATAGAGTAAAACACTGTTAGAATAAATACGGAACAGCATAGAAGACTATCAGTATAAAAACACATGCAAAATAAAAAATAGCCCCACTGTGCACAGAACAGGAATCACAGCACATTCCTGCTGTGTCTTTTGGTCATGCATACTTGTCAACCTCACCTAATGCTCCCATTGCACTGTAACTGGAGAAAACCCACCATCAACACTGCATCCATCCTCTGCATCTCCCTATATCCTGTTGTAATCTCCTTGCTACACTGCCATAAATCCTTCCTCGCTCTTCTTCTCCTTCTCAGGCTTCTACACCTGTAAAATGTTCATCTGAGCAGCTTCACCATCTTTTTTAGTAAGTCTGTAGTACACATGTTCTAAAAATATGCTTTACATGACTCATGTTCATGACTTGGAATCGTGGGCTTGGAAGAGTTTGACAGTTAAACTATTCTGTGTGATGACTTAGACAGTTAAAAAGTGCTAGCATATTTAGGAGGATAAAACTAATTAACTGTTGGAAACATCATAGATTTTGATCACAACATTTGTTCAAATTCCATACAGCCGTGCAGTCATTTGCCTGAAAAATGAGCAAATATCTACCAAGGATGGTAAACGCTCTTTCTTGTGCAAGTAACAACATCCAAATGAGAAAAGCTGTAACGCTGGATTTTATTAATAACCAACAGCAGCAGTTGTGGCGTTGCAGTGAATCTTCCACTTGTTGGTTTATATATTTACTCATTTTTTAACAGGAAATATTGTAGCTATCAGAAATTGCACAAAATCTCAAACTCTGTGAAAACTCTGCAAAAGAGTGACATGAATGGTCATTTTCTCTGTGATTACAGCCTTCACAACATGACAAGACACTGCATTAGACTCTGCTTCCCTGGTCTGCCCACATCCTTCAGATTCAACATGTTTCAGCTCTTAATGCCAATAATATTATCTGCTGTTACTTTCACAGACTTGACAAAACTCAGGACAGAGCCACAGACGACACATGAAATGTTTACAGCACTTGATTTATTCCCCACGGCTATCCTAAATGCTAAGAACGCTAAAATTTAATTCTAAATTACGTAATTAACGTTAACCAGAGAACAAGCCAAAGTCTGAATGTTGTTGAGTTGACCTGTGGTGTTGAATCCAAACAGCAGGGGGCAGGACACCGCGAAGGCCAAGACCCACACGGTAGCAATCATGACAAACACTCTTTTTCTGGAGCGATGAGTGGTGTTGTACAAGACGGGCATCACTACTGCCGTATACCTGCAGACACAGACAAGGATTAGAGTTTGCTCAGCTTTGGAGACGTGTTTATACAGAGGACAGGTGGTGACATTTGAATGAAGGAAAAAGTGCTGATACGGTCCTGCAAAAGGGAATAGAGGGAGAAAAAGAGTGTTGGGCTTTGGGGATACCAAGAAATGCAATGCAGAGAAAAAGTGGATGGTATAAAGACCAACAATGGGAAGGCGTACCAGGCACTATTATTTAGAAACAAATGGGTATTCAGCAGTAACTCTGGTGAGGCTTTGATTTAAGAGTTAATCAGCACACTATATGCCAAGAGTGTATAATGAGCCCGGAAAAACAGGTCCAGCAATAGCCTAGAAGAAGCCGCAATTATGCTGGAACCCAACCCAAAATAGATGTGATGTAATGTTGTTTAGAGCCAGATAACTGCCATGATTGTTTATCCTCATCAGGCTAATTACTCTTGTTCTTCTCTGGGCAAAATGCAGAGTGAAACCCGGAGCCAAACAGGCGCGGACGTCCACTAAAAATATTCTTCCCACGCTGCTCTCCTTTGCCTTTAACCTCCTGCCACGGCGCTGCTGGGTTAGAATAAGAGCAGAGAAAAAAATTAAAGAAAAGAAAGGAAAAAAGTTGAGTGATAAAAAAATAATGTGCAACCTTTATTGATCAAGCGCTGCTTTAAGTTATACCTTTAGTTTCATCAGCTCTTAAAGTCACCACTCAAAGCACGACTTGAACTGTAAGTACTTTCACCGGGACAATTCTCCTTGAAGTTTCACGGTAGAACTTGGGTTATGGCGTATTTACGCTGCTTCTGAAGAGCCGTTTAAAGCTGACAAATCCTCTGTTTTCAAAGAGATCAGTGCGATAAACTAACGGCGCTGCTGCAAAGGTAAAACTGATCTCAATGACACGCAATGTCCCAGGGGCTTTGCATTAATTTAGAAGCACACAAACATCTAATGCTGCAGATTTGCTTTTGACTTCTGTATTAAACAGTCAGGAAGAAGAGCAGCGTTCAGGATGACTTCATTGCTCAGGTGCAAATTATGAAACATCCAAAAGAATCATTTATTTAGTATTTCATTTAGTATTTAACCAGTTGATTCGGAAACATTCAGCTGGATTCCTACAAAAAAATGATGCCAGGAAAGTTTTACAGGATACAATCGCAGCCAGATTAACATGTTTAGAAGCTCTGGAATTTGGGCCACTGCCCTTTTTTGGCCTCAGAGCTCCATGGCATTTCTGTTGTGCCATGTTGCCTCATTAAAGCCGGATCCTCATTGTTGATTTTGTTGTTTATTAATTCATTTATAAAGATTTCTTGGCCACTTCTGACAGGAGACACATTTCATGAACACAGCATTGACATAGTATGATTTTTTTTTGCTATTGTTCTGGATTTTGGACTCAGGGTTATGATTTTGAGGTTTTCTTTAGATTCTTGTTTTCTATTTTGTGTGCTGTTTTCATTGTTCTTTTGCTTTCGGACTTGAGTTATTTCTGAAGTGTAACTAGTGTTTGTTTAGCTCAGTGCAGTTTCAACTGCACCTGCAGTTCATTACTATCTACCTCGAGCATTTGCATTATTTGTATTTGCATTATTATTATTCTTTACACTCTACGCTTCATTATGGAAGTTTGGTTATTTATATCTGATTATTTAGTGGTTAATAAACCAATAACCAGTAGCAAGTGTCTTCGGAATAGTGAACAAATGACAAACTCTCACGATAAGCTCGCTAAGTGATCGAAGCTGCAGATTTCTCTGTAGGTTTTTGACTAGAAGAAACTCCCACCACACTGTGAGCATTTTCTCACTGGCATTATAAAAATATCAGTACTAAAATTAAGTGTAAGAATGTTGTATTTTACTCTTCATAACCTCCGCCAAGGGGGTTGTGGAATTGGAGTTTTTTTATGTTTATTTTTTGTCCAATTTACTGAAAAAGAATTCTGAACAGATTTGCATTGACGTTTTGGGCCCTGGCCCAACTTAGGAGTGATTCACTTTTGGAGTCGATCCAAAGGAGGACTCTTTGGAAGCAGTCTTCACCACTGTGAGGTAGGGACGTTTCCCATTATATCCTCACAAATGCTTATCATATTGATGTAACAAAAATTGGCAGATATCATTTTGATGTTCTTGAGGAAATCTAAGCTAGAGCCAGAGATCCTTCGTCCAGGAACTCGCTTTGTGGAGGGAGTTTTCAGCTCTGGAGGAAATGTGGTCTTTGACGGCTCTTGTTTGGACCGAGATTCTTGTTGATAAGTGGCCACAACTCTGGTTTCACGTTTCCTCGTTATCTGGCAGAGTGGTTCAGATCTGCTCGTTTGTTGGGTCTTTTTCTGTGGAGTTGGCATGTTCATCCTGTGCCCATGTGGGTTTTAGCAGCTTTCTTCCATGGTCCAAAGACATCCATGTTAATTTATTGGCGATTCTAAGTTAGCTGTAGCTGTATCTTAGGCAATGATGCAATATAAAAGTAACAAATCAAGAGTAATAGCAATGTGTTAAAACCCCACAACAAATACTGCAGGAGAACCTTGTTTGTTATTGCGGCAAATGAATGTATTTGAAATAATACCAAAAACTCAGAGTCACACAGAGTGAAACTGGGACTTATAAAACATTTACTGTCATGCAAACTCATGAAAGCGCTCATCTTCCCCTGCAGTCGTACTCGCTGCAGAGAAAGGCAAACACTCCCTTCTCCATACAGGCTGAGCAAATATATCCCCCCGAGAGTTCTTATGCATCACTGTATTCATCCTGTGCAGTTGAACCCTTGATGCCTGTGGGGTTCCAAGTTCAAAGACCCTTTAGAGATATTAAATGTTAACTTTGATACAAGAACAAAACCTACGCAAATAATGATGTAAACACCAGATGCTGCAGGAGAGGTTCGAGGTCCTCGTACTTGACATTTTCCTGTGCAATGGCGCAAACATCTGCTCAGCAATTAGCCAAAAACCTAAAAGCACCTAGCCTGCATGCACATGCTCACTCCTGTTACTTTCTCACTGTCTCTCATTGTGAGAAACTCACACACTGAGATGCACACACAGACACACAACTATCAAAAAGATACGAGCAAGATGGGGAAAATATTTTAATCCTTCAGCGAGCTTTGAAATGTCTACGTGGCGAGGTGAAGGAAAAAAAATCTAACAGAAATGACATTTACACTGGAGATGTCATGGCAACATCTGCAGTCATACATAGTAACTGCAGCAAAAAGATAAAGACACACACACACACAAACACACACTCGCACTCACCTGTCAATGCTGATAGCGCACAGGTTGAGAATACTGGCGGTGCACATCATCACATCCAGCGTGACAAAGATGTTACAGTAGAGCCGGCTGAAAAGCCAGGCTCCGCCGACCACCTGCAAAGGACAGACAGGCAGATTAACGACACTCACGTTTCCCCCTCCTTTTCTTCCCCTTCTTCACAGTCGAGTGTGAAGTGCAGCGCAGGTGACAAAGAGGTTTCATGAAGAAGGGAAAAAATGTGCACACAAGAGGCACTTTGGCCCAAATTACATAAAGAAAATCAACTCTGAGCTGCCAGCATGAGTCACATATTAACCCTGACGCACTGAAGTTGAGCATTTGCGCCTACCGGGATATCACTTTGGTTTATTAATGTGTGTTTATGTTATGATATAGTGTTTCAGATTGGTAGCGAGGTAATCTGAAGTAGTCAAGTGTAAAAAGTCCTGTTATTCCAGTGCTGTGATGAGTGGCATGGAAATAAGCCGAAGGAGGGTGCCCATCTAAATGCAGGGTTTAATTACACTGAAGGTGTTTGTCAGACTTTTTTTCACAAAGGGCATAAGCCTCGAGTTAACACACCAGTACCCCCACCTCTTCCTCCCCAGCAGAGTCTTACTCAAGTCGACAGGCTTTCACTTAGGCACCATAATACCTGGTAATAACTGTCTGACAGAGATAAATGGGATCCAAGCAGCATTGCCTCACTACTGAATCTCTCAAATCCAGCATGTGAATATACGCCTACCTACACAGAGAGGCAGCAGGCACACATGGGAATATGCACATACACATACAAGTATGTAAATAGATCAAATTAGCTTCTTTTTTCTGTTTTTTTTCTACACAAGAGGTGTCACACGTTCTAATTCAGAAAAATTTCTCATGCCTAACCTGCTTAACCTAACATCGTCATAACCTTTTTCGACACGTGGAAATCCAAATTTCATCCCAAAGAAGGGATTCTGCCAACTTCACACACAAAAATCAGTTGCTCTCTGTTGAATACAGTCTTCTCTGAGGAGGCTCGGGGTGAATTTTGTCAGGTCTCAGATAATTATCTAATGATGGCGACGCGATGATGCCATCGTGGTTATGATTGCTACTAAGATAACAAAGTTTAAACACAAATTCTTCCACAAACTAAGAGTGTGAAAATTGAAGAACAGCTTAGCGTTGTGTACCAGTTTGAAACTACATACTGTTTCTCTTCAGTTCGTAAGTATTTAGTGTGCTCACATGAGACACCGTTTCCTGGAAGTCAGTGTTTTCTACAGTCCTTGCTGGAAATACAACATTGTAATGTAGTGTTTTATGTACCAGCTGCATTAACAGTGAAAGTCTTTATGTTTTCAGTAAATTGCATGGAAATGGGACTCATTATACTAAGTCACGAATACCTGCATCTATTCAAGCAAATTGCTGCGGCACCTCTATCATCTTAATTTTAAGCCCAAATAAAGAACCTAGATCATGCTTTAAATCTTTGTGGCCGCAATTAAATACATTTCCTATAAATAAGGGCTCTACACACACTATGTTCAGGATGCATGTAAACAGCACTGCAATATAATGGAAGAGGACTCTAAATTCTTTTGATAAGTGTGTGAGACCAAAACAAAAATGAGGCAAATAAAGCCACTACCTAGGCAGAACCATGTTTTGAACTATTGACCGTGAGCTTGATATGAATCTCCTGTTCCACCACATCCTAAAGCTCTTTTATTGGATTGAGATCTGGTGACTGTGGAGGCCAGTTGAATACAGTGAACTCATTGTCATGTTGGAGAAACCAGTTTGGGATGATCTGAGCTTTGTGGCATGATACATTATGCTGCTTAATGCTGCCATCAGAAGATGGGTACACTGTGGTCATAATGGCATGAACATGTTCAGCAACAATACTCAGGTAGGCTATGGTAATGAAATTATGCTGAATTGGCACAGAGTGGTCCAAAGTATGCCAAGAAAATATCCTCTACACCATTACACCAGCAGCACCCTGAACGGTTGATACAAGATAGGATGGATCCATGTCTTCAAGGTTGGTAAACCTCAGGGATGGTTGTGTGTGAAGATCCCAGCAGATGAGCAGTTTCTGAGACACGTCTGCCTGGAACCAACAACTATGCCACATTCAAAGTTACTTAAATTACTTTTCTTTCCCATTCTGATGCTCAAACTTCAGCAGGTTGTCTTGACCATGTCTACGTACCTAAATGCTTTGAAAGTAATACATGTGATTGGCTGATTACATATTTGTATTAATGAGCAGCTGAACAGGTGTCATCGATTACAAGTCATCGATCCAGGGATAATGTTGTCATGTCTGTGTGCGGCATGCAGTAATGGTGGACCCAAAGTGCAGACTCATGGAGGCAAAAAGGTGAACTCAAATGCAGCTTTATTGCAGGATGGCAAAAAATAACTGAACTGAAAATAAAAATAAACTACACAAGGTATGCAGGCTGACAGACAGAACGCACAGTAAGAGATGATGGAGATCATGACAGAGACCAAGGAAAACACAGGGCTTAAATACACAGAGGGTGCAATTAGGGAATGGGAGATGGGAGGGAAACATGGCTGGGACAAATCAGACCTAACGAGACAAGGAAAGCAAAACTAGAAACGCTGACATGAGACACGGACTTTCAAAGTAAAACAGGAAACATAACACAGAGACGCAACAAGGGGATACAGGTGACAGGGGAGACAGAGCAACGATGAAACAGACACAGAAACCAGGAGACTAAGAACTCTAACATAGAAACCAAAATATTAGAAATATAAATAATGACAAAATCAAAGTTCAATAATAATGCAAAACTCAAAACACTGGGTCAACAACCCAGGTACCCTATTAGATATGACTTGTATGGTTTGAGAATGCACAGGCTAATTATAGGACTAGATCAGACGTTGGTAGTTCAAACCCTGGCCGGTAATCTGCACGCCAAAGTTGCTCAGATGCATTCATTGGAATGTCAATGTTAGATAGAAAGGTGTATAAAAAGTGCTTGTGTGAAAGAAGCAAGTGGTACAAAGTGCTCCTAGTGCTCGAGTATAAAAGTGCTATATATGAACCAGCTCATTTAACACCTGACTACCCTAAAAAGAGAATATAGCCTCCACTTTACAAATGGAGCCGTTTCTATACAGTCATGTTGCATATTTTTGGAGGCTGAGCGACATTGTTTAGGATGAAGTGCTAGACGTGAGCGCTCAGTCATCACTGCCATTGCAACCACTTTGCTCAAGTACAAGTCATAGATCAGCTGCTCCATTCAAGGATAATATGACTTGCTCAAGGGCACATGATTGGCTCCCGCTGAGGACAGGAAGAGCGACGCTCACTGACTTTTCTCGTAAGAACACACCTGCAGAAGCTCATCAGCATCCCTCTAGTTACATCAGGTTAATCCGCAGACCTTCAGATTACAGCTCCCAGGGTGATGGTGCTTATAGTCTTGGGAGCTGAAAGTCTTTACCTCTGATGCTGAACTAATAAGTTTCTCCCCCCCTTTTTTTTAAAGATATTACTTTTAAATTTACTCTAAAATAATGACTATTGGACTTTTGTGTCATATTATCTTTTAATAACCAGTTTTCAGTGTATAATAAGATCCCCTTTGAATCTGAAATGAGGAGATCCAACTCATTAAAAAAAAAGAAAAAGAAGTAGCACATGCTCTTACAGCATAGCTGCTCGCTAGGAAGTTAAACCCATGACTGAACCCTGTCGAGGTTTATGGCGCCCTAAATTTACCTTTCGGAGGATGTAATCATCTTTAATTTGTCAACTTCTGCTCACTGGGTGTGTAATTACTTTTTTTTGGGTTGGTCTGCTGTTGAATCTTCTGCACTGCAGGAGAAAAAGCACTTTCTGCTGACACTGAGCAAAATTCGGGCACGAAAGGTTGGCTGCTTATTAAACATAACCGGACTTCAGGACTCATGTTGGCAAACGCCTGCCCTGCAGGAACACTCTCTGTCTCTGCGAGCTTCAAGGAGGTTGTTCTATACACACCTACGAGCCTGCCTGAAGTAAATTTGCAGCGTTCAGTGACCTTAATGAAGTGTCGTTGTCTGATGGTCATGTGCACCTGCATACTTAATGGAGCTGCTGAACAGCAAGTAACACGAAGGAAAGAGATAATTACCAGACAAACTATGTTACACTAGTGAGTAATCTGCAAGGAGTAAATAAAAGTGAACAGAAACTATAAAAAGCTGTTTGCTGCAAAGGTTGGATAAGAATGAAATTCACAGGTTTGCAGAAGCCTCTTTATCATCTGATGCGCAGCCAATTACAGAGCGGATGACGCTCTCATTTAATATTCAATATGTCCTTAAGCAATTATGTATAATCTACATAAATACTGAATCACTATCTAAAATACTTTCATCATCATTACTGTCTTCGGATCACTCACACAGCTGTCACCATGTAATAAGCTCTGAATGACCCTCATCCTTTCCCTTTTTGAGTTTAGCTTTTTTATTTTGTCTTCCACACAACTTTCCTCTGTTCCCTTCACAATGTCAACTCATTCACTCCTAAATAACTGTATTTTACCCCGTCTAAATCCTCCATATTTCTAATCATGTCTTGCTTCCCCCCTGCTTCAGGGCTCTCCATGATTTATTTCCTGTTAGGCGGTACTTCTGCAGCTGTTAGTGGGAATATTGCAGGGTACTAATTATCAACAATTAATAAAAACAAACATCCATAAGCAAGCAAACATGCAATTAGGATAAAAAATGGTCTAATCCCAATAGGAATGGGAACTAGTTCGTTAGCAAGAGAAAGGAAATGATGAAACAGTGGATGAAAAAGTTGCCTAAAATGAATGGTTGAAATAGTTAGAAAATGTACATGGATACTTATTAATATTATTATTATTATTATTATTATTATTATTATTATTATTAGTATGTATTTTTCGGATAATAAGGCGCACTGTTGATGAAGGGGTCAGTTTTCTTACATGAGACACAGAGGATTTTATGGCACATTAAGCGAAACAAGACAGTCAGATAAGTCATATTTTACTCAACTCCTTCTTCTTGCTTCCTCCACTTCCATATCATTAATTCATTCATATTGAATTCTCTTGCAGCTGCTCTATTCCCATGTTGTTCAGTATATTAAGGACTAACCTCGTATTGTGGATGGATTATCTCAGTTGTTCTCCTGACTGAAGTTTGGTCCGTTTACAGCATCCTGCCATGCGACTGCATTTCTCCCTAACCATCGGGAACCTTCACGTTAACTTTTATCGAGTGGAAAAAAGTTAGCATTCATCCTCCAGCTTCACTGTGTTTATGTTACGCTAACATAGCTGTGTCGCTAGCGATCATGTAGCACATCATTGTATACCAGCTAGTCCAATTTCAGTAACCCTACAAACGTCACTGCGGTTTAGTTTTCTAAAAAAAACTATCTGCATTTGCATTCATGAAATTTCACCATGAAGCTTAAACTGGCGATGAAAGCAAATATCAACTTCTGTTTCAAAGCGATCCCAGCCTCATGTTGAGGATTATCACAGAGACCAAACAGTGTATTTCTTTGGAAGGCCCCGCAGGCTGTCTCAAACAGGTTGCATCAAAATTTGTCCAGCAGGGTAAGATCATCAGTGCAAAGATCTGTTGTAATATTATGGGGCAACTGAGTGAGAACACTGGGCACAAAATGACCTAAAATCTTCTCATCTCATTTTGCCCCCTGCAACTCTGTGATGTTCTCTGGAATTCAAGTTGAAGGGTTGATGTGTGGGCATGGTGGAGAAGAATAAGTGGAGTGTTGGAAGCAGTGTGGTGCTTCACAAGAAGATTCAAAGGGAAAAACAGATCGGAGCCCACCTCAGCATGGATAAAGGTTTGATTCAGCTACTCTAAACATTAGCAGCAGGAATGAAACCTCTGCCAAACAGTGCAAAATATGACCATTCAACCTCGCAAAAATATATAAAGAAAATCCTTCTATATGGATGTAATTACAATAAACTTTTAAAACTCTACTGAAAAGAACATGCATGAGATACTGAAGGATGTAAACACAGACACTCACCTCCAGGTAGACAGCCCAGGGCATGACCAGGGAGGCCACGAGCAGGTCAGACACAGCCAGGCTCACCACCAGGTAGTTGGTGGTCGTCTGGAGGGAACGTTCCCTTAGCACGGCCAGGCACACCAACACGTTCCCAAATACGATGGCTAGGATAAGCAGGGAGTACAGCATGGCGTAGTAATTGCGCTCCCCCTCGTCCTGCCATGGTGCCTCCAAGCTCTCATTCCTCTCATCCCATCTGAGGCGCTCTGACTCATTCCAGAGCCGCTCCGAGCTGCTAAACATCGCCATTGAGACGTCCCAGTGACATGGGGGGTGAGATGTTTGGCAGACCTGCCCAAAGAAAAGAGTATTGGAATAAACACACAACCTCCTGTTTCCTTTTGGATTCCCACACTTTAGTCATTAGGTGAATTTTCTCATAGAAAGGCCTGCTGGAAAACAGATCCTGACTCCCAACACAAGTCAGATGCACTGATAAATGAAACGTAAGGAGATAAATCCCAGCAGTAACACTCTCTTTGCAGAGCATCGCTGCTTTTTGCTGGCACGAGAGTTTCATTTCTCCTGCTGAATAAAAAATGGGGGAGCGTATTGACGCCTCTTCACGATACGGCTCCGTGGCTCCTATAGAGACAATCATCTCCATAAAGACTCAGCAGACAATGCATGCTTCAACCGTGCAATGCATTTATGATTGTTCCAGTCACCCTTTCAAAAGCACTGCGATCGTTCCTGTAAATGGCATCTAAAACAACTGATAAAAACAATGGGAGCTACAAAACAGAGATGGTAGCTTTAATTAGGGCCTGGAAGAGAAGCTTTAAGCAGTGTCAGGAAGGTTAGCTCATCAGGGAGGGGTAATAAGTCTGTGCTGCCACACTGAGAGGTCTACTTGGCTCGGTGCTCCTTGCACTCAGCCCTTCCTCTCATTTATCATCAAACCTCCCTATCTGGCCCGAGTCCAGATATCAGCCCACTGTGGTAATACTCACACCTGTGTCTAGATGGTAAACATACTGATCCATCTAATCCAGCATCCCCCATTCTTTCAGTGACAGAAACAGGGAGAAAGACACAGAGAAAATCAGATCCTTTTTAGAACTGGCTCAGACCCAGGAGGCTTTTAAAGATTTTCTCAGTCTATAATGCCACCAAGCTCTTCAATGGCTCCTGTATCATATTATTGTCCACAGGAGAACCTGAAGAAGCAGGGGAAAGCCAGGCACCAATACCGATCACCTTGAAGTCTCCTCAGGGGAGTGCAGCAGTGGATTTATCACAGAATGAGGTGTGGCAGGTTGCAGGGATGCCAATCAAAAAATATTTGAGGAAAACCACATCTGTACACACACACACACACACAGTGTGTGTTCAGTCTGAACAGGAGCACAAGGTCGCATATTGCTCTACTGAAAGGTTTGTTTATACTTGTATGACAAGTGCTAATTGGACCTGATTGCCCTGTGCACACTTTTGTTTTACGACCTCGCTTTAATGTTAACCACTTATTCCGGCCTCTTAATGCCCCCGTCCAGGGGTGTGACCTCTCATAAGTGCCTGTGAAGTAGGCATCTAACAGACCCTTCAATGCACATGCATGGTGGCATAGCATCTGACTCAGCGGACATGCTCTGAAGTCACAGTGAAGCCTGCACAGTGACGGAGATCGTGACGGTGTTTAACTTTATGTTAGTCCTAAAGACAGTTATGTTAACCCAATAATAAACTGCGCATAGACTAACAGGAGGGTTGCTGCCACAGCAGACTTGGCTGACACCTTGTCAAGGATTTTTTTTCCCCCCCAGTCTAGCTGTGTGTAATAAATTCATTTTGCTACCTGGAATTTATTACAAATACCTGCCAAGTTCATCTTATTACTCGATAGTCAAACATTTATCACAGAATTCAATTAAAGCCCATAATTGCAGCGCCCTATCATGCGTCGAAATCACCTTTCTGCAAAGGCTGAGGTCAATTGTAGTCCAGTCACACACATGAATGGCCTAATTAGTGACAAAAATGATTGTGCCACATGATCAGTTATCGAAGTAAATGCGCAATCAAACTGTTAAACGAGCAGCGGGTGAGGATTTAGCTGGAGAGACAACACATAAAACATTTCAATTAATAATACATTACTGCTTTTTCTTTTTTAAAAACCCAAACAAAAGTACGCACAAACGCTTACATACCTGTTAGTGTTACCCAGTGAAGAATTCATCAGATGCCATCGAGGAAAAGCATCATCCGTGCTGAGTTAAAAGTTGCCCGGTCGTTGCGTCCAGCACTGCGAGGCGAGCGGGAGGAGCCGGAGGAGCGCTCGGTGCCATTGCGCACGGGCGAATGTGGATGTGGAGAGCTCACAGATGAAGCTCCAATCTCGCTCGCTCACTTCATTTTCCCCCACCGGGTCTCGGTGGCTCTATGAGGCTTTCTACAGTGAGCTTTCTGCGGCCACACCGGAGTTACGCACGTATGTTGTGGCTACATCAGGTGTGCTTAGTGACGCTGTGGCTAATTATTACGAGAGGGGGGCGCGGAACATGTTTTGATCTGAGAATAAAATGATTGCGTGTCACTGCTATGATAGAAGTTTTTGTATATCTGCGTTGTGAGTTAGAATCCCCTCCCTCATCAGTATGACCCTGACACAGTCTCGCAGTCTGGGTCGTGCTTTGCTGGAAGTGATAATGGAATAAAAATAACCAGATGCTGGCCTCATAAAACAACCAAATGAAAGACCTGTGAGGCATTAGGCCAGCCTGGGTGCTTAAAAAACATGTGTAAACCATCGCGCCATTATCTTTATGGGCCCCTTTATAACCCCGTGACATAAGAAATGCCAAAAAGAAAAAAGAAACTCTATGCAGATAAAGAATACCAGGACCTTTTTGCCTTATATCTCTCTGCTCTCAGCCAATGCGTCCCCCCTCTGTCTACATGGCATTTTAAGATAAGAGGAATCCGTACTGCAGGAGCCCCTACAGCGCGCACCAAGTAAGTGAGATCTGGACCAAACCACGCGAAGGAGGGTGTCATTTTTCCCATTCATGTACACATTCCAGCTCGCAAAGAAGGAAGAAAAAAAACTGGAGAAAATTCAGCAAAAGTCCTGTGAGGGAGGTTTAGCACAACAGCCGTTTTGGAGACAAATGAAGGCCATGTGGTTTACATTTCCAGAATTAAAAAAAGGCAAAACAGAGTCATGTAGTCGACTTTATTACAAAGCCTTGGTAGAGTGCATTTTAAAAAGCAGCGAGCAGCAGGAAGTTAATGGCCTGTCCTGTGTAACTGCAGCCGCTGACAAACAATCGCCAACTGATCATTTTTCACTCTGAACCACCTGTCAGTTTGTGTTTTAACTCATGTAAAAGTGCCTAAATGTCCTTGGTGCCCACTGGAAATCTGACCCATCCTTCTTGTCTGCAGAAGCTTTCTGGCATATATATACATCTTCTGCCGTATAGAGCTCTGGAGACTCCTAATATGTGCTGCAGCTGGCTTGTGTTTGGAGCCTGATGAAATTTAATGATGTGCGATATCCACAACACAGGATACATTTTGACTTTGGATGATGTTCCAGTGCAGTCACTCGAAACCGGTGTCCATTAAATCCAGACACCCTTTGCTCTCTTTATGTTCATCTCCTCCAAAGTCATCACTAAGGGTGTACACCCAATTCCCTCCATACATCCACACATAAACATCAACTCCTTCACCCATGACACGCCTGCTGTACGGATGCTATGCAAATAGCTCTGATCAGAAAGGGACGGGAAGCTGAAGAGTGAAGTGGGATCTCTTTCCCCTTTGAATGAGAGCTGCACAGGCCTTGGCCAGCTCGAGCTCCTGACAGCCGCTCACAGAGCTGTTACTCACAGGATGTATATCAGCGCAGACTAATACCACTGTGAAGGTCAGCCCTTATAGGGCATGGATACAATAATAAAAAGAACAGTGTTGGAGAGAAAATGGAAATAAACACTCTTAGAGTTGGCCGGCACTTTGCTGCCATCTGCTGGCATTCAGGCTGAACTGCTGTTATTCCAAACTGAAATAATTCAGTGCATGTGCGGGTATGTTCACACTGCTAAAGGACAAAAAATGAAACTCAGGAGAACATATTAGGAGACATGTTAAATGGAAATAGACACAGCTGAATAATTAAGTAAAACATAATAATAAAAGCCTATGGATTGCTTATTTATTTTTTAGGTATTCTAAAGAGCTTGATTTTCTTTTATTTTTATTTATTTGTTTCCCCTTGTTGTATTTTGTTTTCTCTTCTTACCTTTGCACCTTCGAGGTCCAGCTACCCAATTTCACTGTGCAAGAAACTGCACAATGACAATAAAAAACTCTAAGTGTCTCTAAAAGAAAAGTATCTGGACTTCTTGAAGTTTCCTTGAAGACTTTTCACCTGTCATCTGAGAAGCTTCAGTTCTAAGCGTGATTGGTGGAGAGGCCCAGATTTTAAGTGGCATGGGAGTGTCCCCAAGAGGGCCATGAACCCTTATCACACAAGCCTGGGTGTGAAGACGGGTGTGAGTCACAATCAGCCAAGATTTCGTTTGAACTGATTGTGAAACCTAGCCCCACCCTTCACGTCATTTACTGAGGTCAAATGGCCCAGGATGTGCGTGGGGGTTAAGGTGTCTGGGAAGGGATCTCATTACACCAACTCTACCAAATGTTGCAACAGGAAATGAGGGTTAATCAGACCAGGAAATGTTTTCTCAATGTTTTATTACGCAAATGTCCTTAGCTCAGAGGAGTGACGCCCAGTGCAGTCTTCAGCTGCTGCTGTAGAGATTTACTGTAAAATTCCAGTAGATAGAACCAAAAGAATTTAGTGTGTTAGGTGAACAATGCTACTGGGACGTAGACAGAGCAACTGGCTCATAATTTAACAGTTAAAAGCAAACTATGCATTTCCTTCACTGGATAAGGAAAAAAAAAAAAAAATCTGTATTAAGAAAAAAATCTATTCTCATACTTAATGTGCTGCACTTTAAGTCTCATTTTACCTTACGGAGTGTACAAGTGAGCCAAAAATATAATTTAGAAAACAAATGTGAGAAGACTGCAAAAGGAAAAATTAAAAAACAAAACCTATAATAATAATAATAATACTAATAATAATAATAATAATAATAGTGGAATTGTGCCTAAAAAAGCGCTATATAAATGCAATCCATTATTATAAGCTCAAAGTGCTGGCAAAACAGCCATATGCTCATTAAAATAACGTTTCGGGCCAATGGAAGTAAATTTTTCTCACCACTTATTTAAATGAACATTTTAATGAGCTTGTCTTGTATTTTTACTTCTGTGCTTTCCTTTTTTTCAGCGTTTTCATGGAAACATCAACGTGGTAAAAAGAAAAAACAGAAACAAAACAACCAAAAACTTGAATATAAAATGGACAGGTGGGTTGTTTTTATACTAATTAGGTATTTACGATGACAAAGAAAAAAAAAAAAAGATTTAAACACAAATGTTTAATTTTTTATAGGTTTTATTTAAAGAACCTTCACATTCATCAGCTGCCAATTCATGTCATATCTTGAAGCAGGATAAAAAGGACACTTGTAATATTTTTAGTAAAGTTACAGCAAAACTGTTAAAAACTTCTTTTGACAGTACTCTTGAACAAAATAAGAAATATATCAGTCACAGTGCATTAAATAAAAGGAACAGTACTTTGAAGAACTTCAGTGCAGATTTCACCCGATTCACTTTCCTTCTCGCTCGACCCACTCTGAGTAGCCTCCTTTAAAATGTCTCGCCCTGAGGGGGGAAAAACAAAAAAAGCACAGATAGAGGAGCTTAATCTCTTAATACTGTTGTTTGCTT
Source organism: Oreochromis aureus (assembly GCF_013358895.1). Taxonomy (NCBI): domain Eukaryota; kingdom Metazoa; phylum Chordata; class Actinopteri; order Cichliformes; family Cichlidae; genus Oreochromis; species Oreochromis aureus. The sequence continues at coordinate 18,478,125 of NC_052950.1, forward strand.
TATATTAAAAGGTCGCCCACAGTTCAGCAAGTCAAAGTATCACCTGAGGACACTTCTCCAGCTGCAGCAGAAATGCACCATTTATATCTCTTGGATTAACATTTATGAAACGCAAACCAAGACTCAGAGTCTGTAAGAACTACCTGATTTAAGTGCAAGTTTGATGTCAGCTATCTGCATTGTAAAGAGGTTCATTTTGGTCAAAGCATGACTTCCTGGGAGACATCTAAATGTAGCAGAAGTGCTGTAAAAATAACTAATTATCTCGATTGATTGATGATTAATGTCGGAGGTTTTTTGTTTTTATATGCACACACATGTTTTTTTTCTTATAGGCCAAAGTAGACTTCATGTAGATTTGTCAGTAGAAAAATATATCTGTGTGGGAATTGCACATTCACAAGACTAAGTAAATAATTTTCTTTCAACCCGCCTATCAAAGCCAGTGAGACCAGTCTAATCTCCTCACAGTGTATCTGATCTTCACTCGGCATAACCTGATCTGCAGGACGCTCGTCTGTGACCTAACTGCCCATTTTGTTGCTGATCCCTGTCCAATTTGCCAACTTAACTTGTAAATGGCCACATTTCTCCACCATCGCCCTGTACCATTAGCCTATACCCTTAGAACTGGTTCTGGAGAAAGAGAAAACACTCCACAGCATAATCTACAGAGCTAGCAACACAGGTTTTTGGCCATGCCCCTGTGCTTTCAGACTTTGTAAATCTCTCAGTGACGCCATGCAGTATTAGACATCACTTCTCCATAAATTTACCCTGGAAACACGCACACCGCGTTCCCACAGTCAATTTCCACTGGTTGTGTGCTTAATCTCCAGGTTTGTTTTGTGTAGAAACAAGGACATTTATTACTACTTACTTGCTAAATCCCAGCTGATAAGCGATGCCCAGTGCGCTGGTGCTCCTGATGCCACTTCTGCAGTGAAACACAATGTTGTCGTCAGCTTTCGTGGGAGCCTTCACTTCAAACCTTTGCTCAAAGAGCTCAGGGGACAGCTGCAGAGACTCCTCCAGGTTGTCCACTGACGTGCATACCAACAAAGAACACACATGTTAACTATAAATGCAGAAAAACAGGAAACCAGACAAGTCCCTACAAGTTTCAGAATCCTGCTTACGTGGGACGTTGACGGCCTGGGGAATGTGTCCAGCCTGGTACTCATCAGGATTTCTCACATCAAAGAGCTGAATGTTATGGCTTGCCAGCATGGTCTTCAGCTCTGAGTAGGTCACCACTGAACCTGAAAAGCAACAAAGAAAGGAAACAGGAAGGAAGAGTTTTAATTTTGTTGCATATATTCGTTGAAAATTATGTGAAACCACCATTTCCTGATTTAATGAGAGTACGTGTTATCTGAACCCCTGCTGATGGTAAACACTGTGGCTGCCTGGTGTGGGGGTGAAATCAAAGTACCGCCTGCCACAGCTAAGCTACAGTATTATCCTCTCTTTGAAATATTGAGAGAAACTACTTGTGTACACCACCTGCAGTCCATTCACCTGTGAAAATGCTGAGTATAGGTAGCCATAAACACACAGTCAGGGTATTTCTCAAGCAATTGACGATTTAAGACAGCATTCCAGCAGTTTAACACAAAATATCATGAGATCCAACTATTAATATCAGTTACTAAGAAATATATCTTTAGGCTCAAAGTGACATGCTGGCCTAGTATTACAAGATTATTATTTTATTCCTGTAAGAGGATTTCGACAGGACACAACGACGGTTTTACCATTGTCTGATGCTTCTTCGCATTTCGGACTCGCTGTTGAAAAAGTCCGACATATCGACCCAAAGGTCGAGTAACACCTCCGGTTCGCCTCCGTAACACCTTGGCAGAAACTCCGGGACAGCACGAAGGACAGCATTATGCACACTACTGGACAGCGCGAACTGACACGACCTAAATACATACTGCTACTCTATTGTTATCACCAAATGACCATACATTCACTCAGCCGGTTTAATTCTTCTTCTCCTTCTTTTTTGGGAGGGGGTGCTCCTTAAATAATGGTGCGTTTGGCGCCGATCTCAGGATGTAGCAGCTATAGCACCAACCGCTGGTAAAAGGCCTTTCATTCTCTCCCGATAGAGGGCAGTGAAATCAAGCAGGTTTGTTCCCATTTTCTGTAGTCCCTTTACTTTAAAGGTTTAATACATTTCTACAGTAATCTGGAGAAACACATATCAGTGCGACAATAAACTAACTGACTGTTATCTTTCAGTGACAGAAACAGGGAGAAAGACACAGAGAAAATCAGATCCTTTTTAGAACTGGCTCAGACCCAGGAGGCTTTTAAAGATTTTCTCAGTCTATAATGCTACCAAGCTCTTCCATGACTCCTGTATCATATTATTGTCCACAGGAGAACCTGAAGAAGCAGGGGAAAGCCAGGCACCAATACCGATCACCTTGAAGTCTCCTCAGGGAGTGCAGCAGTGGATTTATCACAGAATGAGGTGTGGCAGGTTGCAGGATGCCAATCAAAAAATATTTGAGGAAAACCACATCTGTACACACACACACACACACACACACACACACACACACACACACACACACACAGTGTGTGTTCAGTCTGAACAGGAGCACAAGGTCGCATATTGCTCTACTGAAAGGTTTGTTTATACTTGACAAGTGCTAATTGGACCTGATTGCCCTGTGCACACTTTTGTTTTACGACCTCGCTTTAATGTTAACCACTTATTCCGGCCTCTTAATGCCCCCGTCCAGGGGTGTGACCTCTCATAGGTGCCTGTGTAACAGGGTCAAAAATCACTTGTTATAATTACACAAAATGTGTTATAAACCCCCAAACCGTTCCTTTTATACCTGACCTTTAGGACCTCCAAGCCTGTAGTTATGTCAGTCAGAGCCCCTCCTCATTCTTTTCTTCTTCTTTGGTGCAACCTTATAAATACAGTGTACCCCTTTTGCCTCTCCCCTTTTCTACAATTCCCCTGTGGGAGAGGTTGGTGTAATTTCTTTCCCAACACTTTAAAACCCACATATAATTCATATTTAGCCACCCTGATGTTTTTGATTGCAATTTTAGTTCAATTATTGTTATTATTAAGCCTATTTTTGTTAGATGTTATAAGTGTGTAGTATGTGTGCATCATAAATGTGTTTTAGGCGCCATAAATGCTAGCATGGATATATATACTCCTTGCTAGCTTGGAAGTTGTGGTGGGTTGAGCTAACCCTCTTCCCCACTGTTTGTATTTGGTTGTAGGAGCTGGGTGGGCAAATTATTTACTTGGAGGCCTTTCTTTCTTTTACCGTTTTTATCAGGTATGTCGGATTTCATGTTGTTGTTTTTGTTTTATCAAATATGTTACGTGTAAATGCATATTTTATGTTTAATGTAATAATAAATGCCAGCCTTTTCTACAATTCCCCTGTGGGAGAGGAGCTGGAGTGGGCAAATTATTTACTTGGAGGCCTTTCTTTCTTTTACCGTTTTTATCAGACACAACGCAGAATCCCACCGGTTACACTTGGTGCCGCTGACCCGTCACATCGCCAGTCCGCGATCTCCTCCTCCTTCCGCTGCCGCTGTTTTCCCGCCTCCTCTCTGCAGCTGTGCGCTGTGTGCCAGGGTTCTGTGCCCTGCGCTTTGACTCACAGGTTTTTATATCGTGCGTTTGTGATCGATGCCCTGCAATTTGGCTCGCAGGCATCTCTGTCACTGTGAACTTAAAGGGCAAATACATAGGTGATCATTTCTGTCACTGTTTCATATTGTTGCCTCAAATTATACAGGTACAGATTGTGATTTATTTTTTTTCTATTGATATTGACTTTTACAGCCTGTTTTAATTTATTTTATTTTATTTTCTATGGTGTTTTGATTCTTTGATGTTTTTTTTCCCCACACTTTTCATTGTTTTGTGAAGTTTTGTATAATTGTGTGCGTGGGGTAGGCTCTTTCTTTTTTTTTGCTGCTGAACAGTGATATCTCACTTGGGCCAACATGTTAGGTGAGGAAACTGCGGATAGTGCTATGCCTGATCTGTTCTCTGCAGGGAGTAATGTGACCTTTGGTTTGGGGAGGGGTCATCAGATTGCTCCGAAGTGTTTTGGGAGGGTAGGCCAGTAGCCCCGGTATTGGTGCCCACACTGTAGACCAGTCAGTGATGCACTCACCATTAATGCCAGCAGCTAGCTCCACACCAGCTGCTCGCGAATGCCAAACGCACACCCAGGCTGTCACTAGTGACATGTTGAGCAGCTTGATTACTGACTTAGCAAAGCAAATTGGGGAAAATATCACATCCTCTCTTAACTCTATGCACCAGCCGCCCCCACCCAGCCACAGTCTCCCAGAATGTGCCCTCGAGCTGCAATGACCAGTCCCAGCTGAAGGTTGTTGTTCAGTCAGACACCAAAGCTCCACCATACTTCAAGGGTGACAACACAGATCATTTCCCCATCAGTGAATGGGAGGACATGATGAGATGTTATCTGCACAGAATCAGCTGTGACACAGATGAAGAAATGTTCGCCATATTAATGTCTAGACTGACTGGCAAAGCCAGAGATGTGGTCAAGGTGTCACCGCTGTCGCCCTGAGTTGAATGGGAATGATCTTATTACTTCTGTGTTTGACATACTGAGGTCTAACTTCAGCGACTTGACATATTCCAGCCTGCCCATGAAAGATTTCTATAGTACTGTGCCACGACCAGGTGAGAATGCCATGGATTACTGGATCCGGTTGAACAAGTCTATTGACGCTGCTGATGAGTGTCTCAAGAGGCGTGGCAAACTGGTAGAGGACCCCAGTGGTGAGGTTGTTTCGATGTTCATTAATCACTGTCCTGATCACAATCTTGCCTTGTCTTTTCAACTGAAGGCTCCTGAGGAGTGGACTGCGGCTGAGGTTCAGAGCCGTCTGGACAACTATGTGAGGAAAATGAGACAGTCTAGTGTTTTGTCTCATAATACGGCATGTCTGTCCATCCCACATCAGAGCCCTGTTACTGTTAACAGCCAGCCCCACTCCAGCGGTACTCAAGCAGTCCCAGTAACACATGAGCCATCTTATCCTATGCCCTCTGTTCCTCTGCAGCCACATGTCAGCCTCTCTTTTCTGCGGACATGGTAAGTGTGCAGCAGCCCTCTGCTTGTCCTCCCTTGACTTCTCATGTCACGCCCCCATCTTTGCCAGTTTCCGGCCCTCCTTCAACTGAGCCAGGTGTTCAACAGATGGTAGCACTGTTTGACAAGGTTCTGTCCATGTGCACTGCATCATTAGCCACTGGTCCTAGGTGCCCACAACCCACGGGTCATTCCCATGGGCACCGCAGTACTCATCATGCTTCGTGCAGAGTGTGTGGCTCACATGAACACACAACCCATGTGCATTGTAGGCTGTACAAGCTATGCCACAGCTGCTTTGACCCTGGACACATGAGGCGTGAATGCCCACAGTTGCGCCAGAAACCAAACATGTCAGTCCCTCCTCCCACCAGTGCTGCTTTAAACTAGCCAGCCCATGTGACGAGAGGGGTAGCATGGGCGGTGTTGATGAAACCCTCACGAATGCAACCGATCCAAAACCATATATGTTAACTGCTGTAATAGCCTCTCTGATGAGAAGACTGTTATTATGGGTTCACAAAGAGTTGACAGGGCTAGTGAGCTGTTTTACACTCCAGTGTCAGTCAGTGGCCGATGCTCCCTAACAGGCATGCTTGATTCAGGGAGTATGTCATGCACACTGAGTGAAGAGGCTGATTGCAAGCTAAGAGCTGCTGGTGTTGCTCTGAATCCACAGCATGTCCCTGAAAATGTGGTGCTGGTTGGTTGTGGTGGCCTTATCACACAACCCAAATGCATCTATGATTTGGACATTGAAGTATATGGGTCTAGGTTTCTTGTGCCAACGTTTGTGGTTCCTGGGCAAAAGATGAACTCATTGTGGGGAGCAATGTGATCCGCCCATCATTCAGAAGATGAAGGCTGATACAAAGTACTGGGAGCTTATTAACTCCAATTACACTGGCACTGATTGTGAAGACTTTCTGCAGTTGATGAGCTGTATCTCACGGTGGTCTGGTCCTGTGATGCCAGATAAAATAGGTACAGTCAGGTTGCGGAAGGGCATCACTCTCCTGCCACAAAAAGAATATGTAGTTTGGGGAAAGCTGCCACCTTCTGCACTTGTGTCTCCAGGAGTACTGTGGTTGTGGAACCCACGTCAGCCCGTTCCACTCCAAAGAACATAATGGTGGGCGCATTATAACACCCATGTGGGGAGATCGTTGGGTCCCTATGAAAGTCCTTAACCCAACACAGAGCCCTGTGACACTTCGTCGCAATGCTAAGATTGCTGATGTCTTTCCTTGTATTGCTGTGGAAGACCTGCCCATCACTCAAGGTCTCTGCGAGACTCTGTCTGACCAGCATACCAGTTTTTCCCCTCATCAGACCCTGTGCCTGACTCTGCACAGCTACTCAAAGACGTTGGGTTGGCTGATATTGACATTGAGGGCTGTGAAGTGTCAGATGGGTGGAAGAGGAAATTGGTGGAGCTTGTGTTGACTTACCAGGATGTGTTCTCTAGAGACAAACTGGACTGTGGTGAGGTGAAAGACTTTGTCCATCGTGATCCACCTCACTGACGACCACCCTTTCAGGCTTCCCTATCGCAGAGTACCCCGGCTCACTATCATAAGTTGCGAGAGGTGCTGTCAGACATGGAGATGAAAGGCATCATCAGTAAGTCCACCAGCCAATACGCCCACCACTGGTAATGGTTTGGAAGAAGTCAGGTGACTTGAGGATATGCACTGACTTCCGCTGGCTCAATGCCAAAACCGTTAAGGATGCTCACCCACTGCCCCATCAGGCTGACTGTCTTGCTGCCCTTGGTGGGAATGCTTTCTTCAGCACCATGGACCTCACATCCGGGTTCTACAACGTTCCCCTCCATGAGTCTGATAGACGATACACGGCTTTCACTACACCTCTTGGCCTGTATGAGTACAACAGACTTCCCAGGGTCTATGCAACAGCCCAGCATCTTTTTATGCGGATGATGCTCAGTATCTTTGGTGACTTGAACTTTTCCAGCCTCCTGTGTTATCTTGATGACCTGCTGGTCTTTGCACCTTCAGAAGAGGAGGCCCTAAAACGTATTGAGATTGTTTTTTCTCGCCTGAGGACCAGCAACCTCAAGCTGGCGCAGAAAAATGTCACTTTCTCAGACGCTCTGTGAGGTTTTTGGGTCATGTAGTGGATGCTGGTGGTGTCTCGGTTGATCAGGATAAAGTGAGGGTTATCACCAGTTTTCAGAAGACTGACCTCATGGATGGTGACGGTTGCACTCCTTCTCAGAGGAAAGTGAGATCCTTCCTTGGCATGGTGATGTTTTACCAGCATTTCATTCCAGGGTGCTCTCGTGTTGCAAAGCCACTCTTTGCTCTAACTGCCGGTCAGAAGAGGACTAAAGGCTGCCATGGGAGTCGGAAACCTGGAACCTTTCGTAAGCTCACCCCTCAAGACTGGACTCCTGCTTGCGAGAAGGCATTTGAGGAACTCAAAGGTGCACTCCTCAGCTGTGCGGTGCTGGCACATCCTGATTTTGAGAGGCCATTCATCCTTTCAACTGATGCTTCCATGGATGGGCTGGGTGCTGTCTTATCCCAGGTGCCAGCTGGTGAGGAGAGAGCAAGACCTATAGCCTTTGCTAGTAAGTCTCTCAGCCGCAGTCAGGCCAAATACCCAGCACACCGGCTTGAGTTTTTGGCTCTGAAGTGGGCTGTGTGCGATAAGTTCAGCCACTGGCTCAAGGGTCACCAGTTCACTGTCTGGACTGATAACAACCCTCTCACGTACATTCTGACTAAGCCAAAGCTGGATGCCTGTGAACAGCGTTGGGTCTCTAAGCTTGCACCATACTGCTTTGAGATCAAATATGTTCCCGGAAAGCTGAACATCGTGGCAGACACCCTGAGCAGGGAACTGTTTGTGAGGCCTTTGGCCCAGCGCCTCCTGTCGGAGCCCTACTTTGAGCTGCTAGAGCAAGTCGGTGATGTGAAAGATGCCAGTGTCCAAGATGCCTTCCGTTTGACCTGTCAACCTCAGTCGATACACAGTGCTCCACCCTCTGCTGTGCTTGATGTGTCTCTGTCAACTGATGACGTGTCTTCTCTCATGTCTTCCCTCTGTGAGTGGGAGTCTGCTTCGCCAGCGTGCAACATCCCTCGCTGGTCACCTGACCTCCATTAGTCCACCTGACTGTGATGTCTCTCATGTGCTGTCCCACGCTGATCTCCTGTCTCACCAAACAGGGGATCCTGTGATCTCCAGAGTAGCCCGTTATGTTGAGCGTAAGCGCAGACCCTCCAGACGTGAGCGCTATCACGAGAACCAACATACATTGCGGCTCCTGAAACAATGGGACAAGCTCACATTCCTCAATGGTGTCCTCTACAGAGTTGTGAGGATCCACTGACAAAACACAAGAGATTCCAGTTTGTGGTACCTGACTCTCTAAAGCAAATGGTGCTGTCTGGCATACACGACAATGCTGGTCATCAAGGTCAACCTCGCACACTCTCCTTGGCTCGTCAGCGTTTCTTCTGGTATGATATGGAGAAGGATGTGCGCAATCATGTGAGAAGTTGCCGCAGGTGTGTTCTCAGTAAGACCCCAGAGCCAGCAGCTAGGGCCCCATTGGAAAGCATTAAGACCTGTGCTCCACTGGAACTTGTGTGCATTGACTTCTGGTCAGCTGAGGACAGCAACAACAAGTCTGTGGATGTTCTTGTGATTACTGACCACTTCACAAAATTAGCACATGCATTCCAATGTCAGGATCAGACAGCTAAGAGAGTTGCTAAAAAGCTCTGGGATGGATTCTTCATGTGTGTGGCTTCCCTCAGCGCATTCACTCTGACCAGGGAGCTAGTTTTGAGAGCGAACTGCTTGCAGAGCTTCTGGTTTTGGGTGGCATTGCCAAATCCCACACTTCACCGTACCACCCCATGGGTAATGGTACCACGGAGAGATTTAATCGCACCCTTGGAAACATGTTACGGTCCCTCCCCCCCAGATCTAAGCAGAAATGGCCTCAGATGATACAGTCCATGACGTTTGTGTATAACTGTACGGCACACGAGACCACCGGCTTTGCGCCATTCTACCTGATGTTTGGGAGGGTCCCGAGGTTGCCAGTTGACCTAATGTTTCGGGATGTCCTTCATGATGACACCATTTGTGACTATGATACCTATGTCAAGTCACTGATGAATGACCTGCGCTCTGCCATGCTCCAAGCCCAGGAACACAGCACGATGGAGCAGAGACACCAGTCTGACCAGTACAACAGAAAGGTGAAGGGTCTGCCTCTTTCACTGGGAGACCAGGTGTTGTTGGCAAACAAGGGAGTCAGAGGAAAAGGAAGCTCTCTGACAAATGGGAACCTGTTGTGTACACGGTAGTCGACTTGGATCCTGCTCTTCACATCTGTCGTATCAGAGACAGAGAAGGACACGAGCGTGTGGTGCATCGCAACCTGCTCCTTCAAGTTAACTTTTGCCCTTGGACACAACATTGAATGACGATGCTGCACATCCTGCTGTGAGCGTTGTCAGTGGCCCCCGAGTCTGACCTGGATGGGTCTGTGACATCTTTGGGGACACAGGAGCTGTACCCCTGCTACACGTACTGTGGCTTCTGTCTCCAGCATTGGCGAACGTGATGACCGCACACTATCATGGATCCATCAGCAATCCGCCGCTGACCCAGTCGAAGATGGCGTTCATGAGACCCCTCCCATAATGGATGTTCCTGATCTTGGTGGGCTGGCTGGTGATGGAGCCTCCCAGACTCCCCTGCTGCTTTCCCATCCCACAGTTTTCATTCTCTTGAACCCGAAAATGTGGACGTGGATCAGGGACTTACTACACGTTTTGGTAGAATCATTAAACCAGTTCGTCGCTTGATCGAATCAATGGCTCAACTTGAAACACTCCTTGGTGTTGAACCTGTTCAAGCAGCGGTTATCGATGTGTGAATTTGTTTATTGCTATATGTTGTCCATTGCTATTGTTTTTGGAAAAGTATAATACAAGCACAGAATTGACGGTATTTTTTTTTCAGTCTGTGCAGTCTGATGGTGATGCCCATAGATATTATGGCCTGTTTTGTGTGGTGTAAATGGCACCTCATTTTGTCTATAGTGTGTCCTGGGATCTTGCTAGGCGCCGAGCGGGTCTCAGGTCTCTTATCCTCCTTGGAGGAAGCTATGTTGCTGATCTAATTCATTGTATATGTGATGTGAATTTGTTTGAGGCCACTGTGTCTATTGTTGTGGGTGTATTTATACATTTTATTTTATTTTTTTTTGTGTACTCTTTAGGATTTTGTGTAATTCTTGGGGGGTGAATGTAACAGGGTCAAAAATCACTTGTTATAATTACACAAAATGTGTTATAAACCCCCAAACCGTTCCTTTTATACCTGACCTTTAGGACCTCCAAGCCTGTAGTTATGTCAGTCAGAGCCCCTCCTCATTCTTTTCTTCTTCTTTGGTGCAACCTTATAAATACAGTGTACCCTTTTGCCTCTCCCCTTTTCTACAATTCCCTGTGGGAGAGGTTGGTGTAATTTCTTTCCCAACACTTTAAAACCCACATATAATTCATATTTAGCCACCCTGATGTTTTTGATTGCAATTTTAGTTCAATTATTGTTATTATTAAGCCTATTTTTGTTAGATGTTATAAGTGTGTAGTATGTGTGCATCATAAATGTGTTTTAGGCGCCATAAATGCTAGCATGGATATATATACTCCTTGCTAGCTTGGAAGTTGTGGTGGGTTGAGCTAACCCTCTTCCCCACTGTTTGTATTTGGTTGTAGGAGCTGGAGTGGGCAAATTATTTACTTGGAGGCCTTTCTTTCTTTTACCGTTTTTATCAGGTATGTCGGATTTCATGTTGTTGTTTTGTTTTATCAAATATGTTACGTGTAAATGCATATTTTATGTTTAATGTAATAATAAATGCCAGCCTTTTCTACAATTCCCCTGTGGGAGAGGAGCTGGAGTGGGCAAATTATTTACTTGGAGGCCTTTCTTTCTTTTACCGTTTTTATCAGACACAACGCAGAATCCCACCGGTTACACCTGTGAAGTAGGCATCTAACAGACCCTTCAATGCACATGCATGGTGGCATATCATCTGACTCAGCGGACATGCTCTGAAGTCACAGTGAAGCCTGCACAGTGACGGAGATCGTGACGGTGTTTAACTTTATGTTAGTCCTAAAGAGAGTTATGTTAACCCAATAATAAACTGCGCATAGACTAACAGGAGGGTTGCTGCCACAGCAGACTTGGCTGACACCTTGTCAAGGATTTTTTTCCCCCCCAGTCTAGCTGTGTGTAATAAATTCATTTTGCTACCTGGAATTTATTACAAATACCTGCCAAGTTCATCTTATTACTCGATAGTCAAACATTTATCACAGAATTCAATTAAAGCCCATAATTGCAGCGCCCTATCATGCGTCGAAATCACCTTTCTGCAAAGGCTGAGGTCAGTTGTAGTCCAGTCACACACATGAATGGCCTAATTAGTGACAAAAATGATTGTGCCACATGATCAGTTATCGAAGTAAATGCGCAATCAAACTGTTAAACGAGCAGCGGGTGAGGATTTAGCTGGAGAGACAACACATAAAACATTTCAATTAATAATACATTACTGCTTTTTCTTTTAAAAAACCCAAACAAAAAGTACGCACAAACGTTTACATACCTGTTAGTGTTACCCAGTGAAGAATTCATCAGATGCCATCGAGGAAAAGCATCATCCGTGCTGAGTTAAAAGTTGCCCGGTCGTTGCGTCCAGCACTGCGAGGCGAGCGGGAGGAGCCGGAGGAGCGCTCGGTGCCATTGCGCACGGGCGAATGTGGATGTGGAGAGCTCACAGATGAAGCTCCAATCTCGCTCGCTCACTTCATTTCCCCCCCACCGGGTCTCGGTGGCTCTATGAGGCTTTCTACAGTGCGACATCCACAACACAGGATACATTTTGACTTTGGATGATGTTCCAGTGCAGTCACTCGAAACCGGTGTCCATTAAATCCAGACACCCTTTGCTCTCTTTCTCCTCCAAAGTCATCACTAAGGGTGTACACCCAATTCCCTCCATACATCCACATCAACTCCTTCACCCATGACACGCCTGCTGTACGGATGCTATGCAAATAGCTCTGATCAGAAAGGGACGGGAAGCTGAAGAGTGAAGTGGGATCTCTTTCCCTTTGAATGAGAGCTGCACAGGCCTTGGCCAGCTCGAGCCCTGACAGCCGCTCACAGAGCTGTTACTCACAGGATGTATATCAGCGCAGACTAATACCGCTGTGACGGTCAGTCCTTATAGGGCATGGATACAATAATGATAAGAACAGTGTTGGAGAGAAAATGGAAATAAACACTCTTAGAGTTGGCCGACATTTTGCTGCCATCTGCTGGCATTCAGGCTGAACTGCTGTTATTCCAAACTGAAATAATGCAGCGCATGTGCGGGTATGTTTACACAGCAAAAGGACAAAATAGAGGAAACAAGGGAGAACATATTAGGAGACACGAATGAAATGAAATGGACACAGCTGAATAATTAATTAATTAAATAACAACAACAACAATAATAGCCTATGGATTGTTTATTTATTTATTTATTGGTGCATCTTTTAGGTTCAGCTGGTAGAGTCACAATGAAGTAAAACACTGCAGGACTCTTTTGTCTTCAGATAGAATCAAGAAGGTGCTGGAAACATTCCCCAGAGATTTTGGTCCGTATTGACATGACAACATCACAGATTTGTCAGCTGCACAACCACAATGTGAATCTTCTGTTATATCACAAGGTGCTCTATTGGAATCAGATCTGATGACAGTGGAGGCCATTGGAACACTGTAAATTTTCTCTCCACTTATTTGAATGAACATTTTAATGAGCTCCTGTACATTTACTTCTGTGCTTTCCATTTTCATCTTTTGCTTAATGTTCAGTGTGGTTAAAAAAACATTAAAATATAAAAATGTAAAATATAAAATGGATAGGTTAGTTGCTTTTATAGTAATTAGGTATTTATGATGAAAAAGAAAAAATATTTTGGCACAGATGTTTAATTTTTTTATAGGGTTTATTTAAAGAACCTTCACATTCATCAGCTGGTAATCCATGTCATATCTTAAAGCAGGATAAAAAGGACACTTGTAATATTTTCACATAAAGTTACAGCAAAACTGTGTTAAAAACTTCCTTTGACAGTACTCTTGAACAAAATAAGAGATATATCACAGACAGTGCATTTAAATTGTTACTTAAAAGAAACAGTACTTGTTAATAGAATATGATGAAAATCTATCATATAAATTGTTCAGATATGTAGCAGCCGGGTGGCTATGAAGAACTTCAGTGCAGACTTCACTTGATTAATTTTCCTTCTTGCTCGACCCACTCGGAGTAGCCTCCTTTAAAATGTCTCGCCCTGAGGGGGAAAAACAAAAAAAGCACAGATAGAGGAGCTTAATCTCTTAATACTGTTGTTTGCTTTATACTAAAAGGTCACCCACAGTTCAGCAAGTCAAAGTATCACCTGAGGACTCTGTACTCCAGCTTCAGCAGTAATGCACCATTATAGATCTTGGATTAATGTTTATGAAACGCAAACCAAGATTTAAGAGTCTGTAAAACAGCAGAAGTTACCTGATTTAAGTTTGATTAGCATTGTCTTCAAAGTGTTCTCCTTGTGTATAAATGTGCCACTCCCACTTTCACAACTTGCACCTGTGCATTTGCAGCAAACACTGATTCTCCTCCAGGGTGTCAAAATAGCAACCCTTCACCTTCAATTCTAGATAAGGACGAGGTGGCACCCAGTCTAAATTATAGTGCACATGCCAAACATGCACTACGGGAAATAACATGCCTGCTCCTGGTCACGCAGTTGATCTGATGCATGTTTTTTGGGCTTGATCACTGTACACTCATTCACTGAGTACAGCAGACCCACTTGAACTGCACATGAATATCAAGTCAGTTTGATTCAGAAGTTGATGATAACTCTCTGCATTCGTTACGAGATTCATTTTGGTCAAAGCGTGACTTCCTGGGAGACATCTAAATGTAGCAGGAGTGCTGGAACAATAAATAAGGATAATAATTGAATGGTAATGATTTTTTTTTGTTGCTACTTATAGGCCAGATAAGACTTCATATTTTTGTAGATATGGTCAGTAGAAAAATACATCTGTACGGGAATTACATGTTCACAAGACTAAGTAAAGAATTTCTTTCAACCCGCCTATCAAAGCCAGTGAGACTGCATGCAGTTTAAAACCTGAGTCTAATCTCTTTGCAGTGTATCTGATCTTCACTCGGCATAACCTGATCTGCAGGACGCTCGTCTGTGACCTAACTGCCCATTTTGGGTAAGTTTCGGATCCCTGTCCAATTTGCCAATTTAACTTGTTAAGTGGCCACATTTCTCCACCATCGCCCTGTACCATTTTACCTTTGAACTGGTTGTGGAGAAAGGGAAAACAATTCACAGCACAACATACAGAGCTTGTTACACAGGTTTTCTGCCATGCCCCTGTGCTTTCAGACTTTGTAAACCTCTCATTGATAAAATGCTGCAGATCTGTAGTAGACCTCACCTCTTTAGAAATTTACCCTGGAAACACACACACTGTGTTTCCACAGTTGATTTCCACTGGTTGTGTGCTTAATCTCCAGGTTTGTTTTGCATAGAAACAAGGACATTTATTACTACTTACTTGCTAAATCCCAGCTGATGAGCGATGCCTAGTGCTCTGATGCTCCTGCTGCCACTTTTGCAGTGAAACACAATGTTGTCGTCAGCTTTCGTGGGAGCCTTCACTTCAAACCTTTGCTCAAAGAGCTCAGGGGACAGCTGCAGAGACCCCTCCAAGTTGTCCACTGAGATACATACCAACAAAGACCACACATGTTAACTTACAAATGCAGGAAAACAGGAAACCAGACAAGTCCCTACAAGTATCAAAATCCTGCTTACGTGGGACATTGACGGCCTGGGGAATGTGTCCAGCCTGGTACTCATCAGGATTTCTCACATCAAAGAGCTGAATGTTATGGCTTGCCAGCATGGTCTTCAGCTCTGAGTAGGTCACCACTGAACCTGAAAAGCAACAAAGAAAGGAAACAAGAGGCAAGTTAGAGTTTTAAATTATTTTGCTTATAGTGCTTGTATTCTTTGAAAATGATGTAAAACCACCATTCCGCCATTTCTTGATTTAATTACAGTACCTGTTAACTGAACCCCTGCTGATGGTAAACACTGTGGCTGCCTGGTGTGGGGGTGAACTAAAAATACCGCCTGGCACAGCTAAGCTACAGTATTATCTTCTCTATGAAATATGGAGTGAAACTGCTTGTGTACACCACCTGCAGCCCATTCAGCCGGGAAAAATGCTGACTATAGGCAGCCATAAACACCGACTGTGGTATTTCTCAGGCAATTGACGCTTTAAGACAGCATTCCAGCAGTTTAACACAAATATCATGAGATCCAACTATTAATATCAACCACTAAGAAAGATATCTGTAGCCCCAAAGTGGCAAGCCTGCCTAATATTGCACGATCATTATGTTATTCCCGTAGGACGATTTCGACCGGGCACAACGACGCCTTTACCATCTTGTGATGCTTCGTCGCATTTCGGACTCCATGTTGAAAAAGTCCGAAATATCGAGCCAAAGGCCGGGTAACACCTCCGGTTCGCCTCCGTAACAACCTGGCAGAAACTCCGGGACAGCACGAACGACAGCATTATGCACACTGCTGGGCTGTGCAAACTGATACGGGATAACTACATACTGCTCGTTATTGTCATCACTATACATTCACTCAGCCGGTTCTGAGAAACCATCCTACTCTGACAAAACGTCCTACCCGTGTTATAATTTGACCATGACTTGCGACTAAACCTAACCCTACCCCTAACCATAACCCTAATCATAACCATAACCTTAAGAAGTATTCTGGATGGGTGAGAGAAAAAGAAGTTAATTCGGCGTTGGTGTTGTGCGCATGCGGCGCATCTGCGCAGAAACGTTGGGTAGGATGTTTGTTCAGGTAGGATGGATTCCCAGAACACCGGCCTTCTTCTTCGCCTTCTTTTTTTTGGAACGCTCCCTTTATCAAATCAAAGTTTATTTATATAGCACATTTCAAGACCGAGGTACACCAAAGTGCTTTCCATAAGATCATAATACAGATAAAATCAAGTATAATAAAATTATAAATATGAGAATACAATAAAATAGTTACATAATCCAATGCAATCCGGATGCAGTTTGCCCTAATTGACCTTAAATGCAATGTCGAACATGTATGTTTTTAAACGTGATTTAAAAGACTGAATAGAATCCGATGCGCGTATATGGAAAGGAAGTGTATTCCATAATCTAGGTGCTGCAACGGCGAAGGCACGATCACCTCTGGTTTTCAAGCGAGACCTGGGTTGCACTAAGAGCAGTTGGTCTGATGATCTTAGTGCTCTTGTGGGGCTATATAGGCAGAGAAGATCAGCTAGGTAATCAGGTGCCATATTATTTAAAATTTTATAAGTAAAGAGTAAAACTTTAAAATCAATTCTAAATTTAATGGGGAGCCAGTGTAAGTTTGCCAGGACAGGAGTAATAGTGCGTTTGGCGCCAATCTCAGGATGTAGCAGTTATAGCACCGTCGTAACCGTCGTTAAAAAGGTTTTCACTTTCCCCCGATGGATGGCAGTGAAATGAAAGTTTTTAAAACTTTGTGCCCCTTTTCTGTAGTCCCTTTAAGTGTTTAATGCATTTCTACAGTAATCAAGAGAAACATCAATGCTACAATAAGTTAACTGACTGTTCGAACACACCTGGCATGTCTACTTGAACTGAAGATAAATTTTCCTCCTCAAATCTTGATACGAAGTCAAAGTTTTGTTGAATAATTCAGTTAATTTAAACACTTTAAAGTTTAACCACGTATTTCACCTTTACGCTGATTTTTTTTTTCTTCTTCTCAGCCTGCTGGTGGTTGGATGCCCCGTTTCCACTGGCAACCGTAAAATCCGTTAGGTCTCAGAGCTGCATAAGTGTTGAAAACACCTAAATCTGTGGTATAATAAATTAATGAATTTAAAAAAAAAATGTATCAATTTTCGCTTCCTCTTTTTCTCTTTGAACAAGTGCATAATGTATTTAAAATTGCAATCACATTAATTGTAGATTCTATTCATATTTTTACTTTTTTAATCCAAATACATGCAAGCCATCAGTATCTTCAGCACTAACATGACAAAAACGTGCATAAAACCTGCACGTTTTCTAGAAGAAGAAAGGCCCACATAATAAAACGTTATACACAATCAGTCAATGATAACTTCAGTGCAAATATTGTCAGTTAAAGACACTGATGCCTTTCCTCTGGTACAGGAAAGAGATGCGGTTTGGGCAACAGCTAAGAATGGGTTAATAATCAATGTTTTCAGGTTTTTCCGCTGCTCAGTTGGTCTACCCTGAATAAAAAGATTTTTTTAAATTTAAATTTCAGCATCTCTCATTTGTCCCAACCTTTCAGCTCTTTGCAGTATTATAATAACAGCATTGTTATTATTATTATTATTATTATAGTGCCATGTCTTGTAGAGTGACTCGTCCATGGTTTTAAAGGAATAGTTAAAACTGAAGTTTCAACATCTGCCGGATGATGCAGGATGTTTTATGACTCTGTGGTGTCCAGTGCAATCCTCTATGTTATTGATGTACTGCAGCAGCAGACTGAGGGTACTGCATAACAGCACTACTCAATAATCTGATTCACGTGGCCAGTAAAGTCGTGTATGTGGAGCTTGACTTTCTGACAAATGTTTCAGAAAGGAGGATGCTGTCCAAGCTACAGTCAATACTGGAGAAATCCTTCACAACCTCTCCATCTCGTGCTGGACGGCTGCAGGAACATGTTCAGCAAAAGACTCATTCAGCCACGATGCACCACTGAACACCACAGTAAAGCATTCCTACCCATGGACATCAAACTTCATGACCCTTGGAGTGTTTTCACCCGTAATATCTTATCTAAGGTACATATTATTTTTTAAAGTTTGCAATATTTTAATTCAACATCACACTTTGAGGGCCTTAGTTTACTAATTTTTTATATAGAAACTTTACATTTAGTATCTTTCATAATTATATTTTATGTGAGTGTCTGTAAAAAAAACAAACAAACAAAAACAATTTACCACAGGATTAATAAAGTATTGTGATTATGCCTTTATTTAACACATCTGCCTAGGTCTGCCTTTTCTTTAGTGTAATGGAAATAAATGACAGCTACTTTGTGGCTCTCAAAGGGACAAAAATAGATCTTAAAAACTGAGCAGTAGTGTCTCTTTGCAGACATGACAACAGTTACTCACCATCAGTTTATAATTAGCTCATCTGTAATAACACTAACAGTAAGAGTTCATCAGGAATGTATTTTGAGCCTCAAGCATTCAGTACTTTGTAAGAAAGTTACACTTTCCTGCACAGACACTGCAGTGGTGGTTGAAGAAACAGTTCTCACATATCGTCATGCTGTTTCATTAACATGTCGTTGTTATTGAAACAGCACCTGCACATCCTGTGCAAGTTTATCTTGCTAATCAA
Source organism: Oreochromis aureus (assembly GCF_013358895.1). Classification (NCBI taxonomy): domain Eukaryota; kingdom Metazoa; phylum Chordata; class Actinopteri; order Cichliformes; family Cichlidae; genus Oreochromis; species Oreochromis aureus. The sequence continues at coordinate 18,496,857 of NC_052950.1, forward strand.
GTAAGCCTGGGAACAATTTCCCCCCAGTGTGCTTAACAGTCTATAACAGCTTTGTTTTACTTCCTTACACCTTAGTCTTTCAACTTGTGAGCCCACTGTTATCTTACAGATGCTAAGTGTCTTCTGTCGATATGTAACACTTACATGTAAACCACACCCACCCTCTGATTTTTGCCTCCTCCCTCACTTGTCAGTGATTCCTGGTGGTCCCACTCTCTCGTTCAGGAAGCCCACTGTATACCATAGAACAACACACCAACACAGTAAACTCGTGGAAAAAAAGGACTTTTGTGATTTGTAAAATTACTTGATGGGTTAATTTTTGATTTTTTTTAACATTACAAAGCTTTCCACTTAATTTGATTTAAGACTATTTTTAGCTGTTCAGTGAACTTGGTCAGTGTTTGTTTGGGACAACATGACTGAAATGTTGCTGCTCTCTTTATCTGTCCTTCAAGACTTTACCTAGAGATGTGTCAGTGCTGTGCTGTGGTTGAAATCCTGATGGAAAAAACATGAAAACAAGTCAGTTGTTAAGTCAGGCTCGGAAAACCTGACAGAGGACAAGCACTGACAATTTGCCGATGGTCTGATGTATGGAGCCACACGCACTTCACTGCAGGGCTCAGAGGACAGACATGTAGTGACTACTGGGACGTGAAGGGTTTTTCATATGAACATGTATTTTCAGGCATGTTAGTGAATTTCTTTCCATTCGTGAAAATCTAATTCATGGAGATATCTTTGAGTTATCTCAAAGAACACTAACCTCCAGTTTAAAAATCTTAGGACTTAGCCATGATTTTTCTTCCAACCTTTTCCCTTTATTATGTGCAAGTGTCATTACTTTTATGATCAACCATCCATATATGATTGCTCTGGCTCAAAGGAAAGGACAAAATATGGAGACCACACATGATTTGCATGAAAAGTAAAAATTGCTAAAAAACCAAAAGTTAATAATGTGATCAGTTCATCAGTAATGTGTGTATTGTGTGGATGTATGTTCCTGTGCTGTAGACAAATCAAAATATAAAGCAAACAATGTTCAAATAAACTCAAATTACGTGAAAAGGAACTACAGAAAAGTTGCAAAAACCTGGAACTGGATACAGAGGAGTGAGGGTCATTACACATATTTATTCAGAATAAAACAGTTTTTTGCGTTTCTTTAGGGGATGTCAATATAACTGCACAATTACAAAAGTCAGCGCATGTAAGGAAATACAGTCATTTAAGTGATTTTTTAAGGAAATAACTTAAATAACTGCACCGGCATACAGAAGCCCATTTTAGTAACAATCACTCACTCCTGTGTTGTGATTTCAGAGTAATGTCACTAAAGCTCTTTTAAAAAAGCTTCTTGAAAAGCATCCCAGTGTTTTAAAATGTCACAGTGACAGCGATCATATTTCCCTTGTATTGGCTTGTCATTGGTGTAATTCCCATTGTGCTTATGTACCATTACTGTGCCTTTGTCTCCTTCCGTCTTTCTGCGCTCTCATTCTTTTTTTTTATTTTCTCTTTCCCTTCACCCCCAACCGATCTCCCTACGTCTGCCGGAGGTTTCTTTGTGTTAAAAGGGACTTTTTCCTTCCAATTGTTGCCCTTGCTCACAGGGGATCAGCTGATTGTCGGGGGTTTCGCTCTAATATTGTACGGTCTTTGGTCTTTACCTGACAACATAAGACAACTGTTTTTATCAGTTGGCACTATTTAAATTGAATTGAATTTTATGGATTTTCTTTAGTTGAATTGAATTGAATTGAACTGAACTAAATTGATCTTATATTAGTTTTCAATTTAATAATTTTATCGGCAAAATTTTTATATTTTGTTAAACATTGTTGTCTTTATTGATCTATGCTGGAAAATAAACCTATTCCCCTCACATAAGGACATACTTTTTTTTTTAAACAAAAAGCAAGCAACAGCTGTGTAACAAAGTAATGACTTCCTGTATAAAGATGCAGTTTTCATACTTCATGCTAGTACTTCAGTGGGTCCAAGTCATCACAAATAGTCAGGAGAAATAAAAAATGCATCCCAAAGATGAAGTGGAGACAAGTGGCAACATTATTTTTTAAATTGTCGCAATATATGACAAATACGGATACTTTGCTACAACACAATAGGCCACTCAACTGTTCAGCGGATGTAATAAATGATGTGAATAATATACTAAATGTAGGCTGAGTTTTTCAAATGATTACACAGCGCCTCCAGGTGGCAGAATATTATAATAATACACAATTCCTGTGACTGTAGGAAAATTAATATGACAGGGTTTGTTTGGCTGTCTTCCTCACTGCTCGTCACAGCATCACTTTCTCTCAACATCTCCATCCTCCAATTACTGCAGCAAACACCTACAAAGCCCTCACCTAGAGATCACGTTTAGTTCCAACAACTTAAATACCGTTAGTGTAATCACTGTTAAACAATCTGTAACTGCTGAAAGTTTGTGTTTATCGCCACACCAGGGAAAGATTTTCTTGCTGCTGCATGTGGGATAGTCTGAGGAGGAAGGTTTCCAAGTTTTTTTTTTTTTTAAAGAGGGTAGCGCAGGAAGACAAGAACAAGCCAAGAGGGCCCACAGAAAATCTTCTCATCTGCTGCCCTGTATTTTATAAAGTTATTACTCAAAAAGTGGCAGTGCACAAGCCCTTAAACATTAAACAACTGTATTGCAAAGGGGAAAAACATATTTTAAAAAAAAACAAAAACCTTTTTTACTCAGGCACAAATTGTATTCCAATGTAGCCTAATGATGCACAAGTGTATTCAAAGTATCTACAGAGAGTGGACCTTTTCAAAATAATATAAAACATATTATTGGTTTATTGCAGCTACTGCTGATTTTAATTATTTTTATACTGATCGGTTGCATGATCTACAATAATGCAGTTTATCTGCAAAATAATAATTCTGTAAAATCAATATTATGGAGTGAAAAAAATACAATATTTGCATTCAAAAATATAGTAGCATAGAAGCAGAAAGTAGCAAAGTATCAGAATATTTATATTATGTACATATACATTAAAGCAGTGGTTCCCAAACTTTCTTTTGCTAGGCCGCCCTTTGTTTTACAAGAAAATACCCCCCCAACTCCATCACAGTTTATTCCACACCTCAAACCTTTTGTAAACAATTAAACAAATAAAAGTAAATTGCAATAAATTACAGGTTGCCATAAAATAAACCACTAAACAAACCATCTCTATGGTGTAATTATTTTACGTATAGTTGTTTTTGTTTTGTTTTTGTTTTTTACTGTGTAAGAATATTCAACATTACTATCAATACATTTATAAAAAAATGTCTCCCTGTGCAAAATGAGTTTAAAAACATAAACAACTGTGGGATACAATTCCTCCGTGATTTGAACGGGGGAACAAATTGCGGCAGGATCAGCCTGATATTGTTTGTATCCCATTGTTTTTATAAAGAGCTAACAACACCAAAATTTTATTATAAGAAGTGTTTGTGAACTAAAAATCAAGAATGTGGGATACTGTTTGTCCGTGATTTGGACAGCCCAGCTCCTGCATCAGGAGCAGCTTCATGCTCCTGATGCAGGGGAAACAAATTCTGTCGGGGATACCTACCTTGGCACCACCGTTGTGCAGGTGAAGCCAAAGGCAAGCTATGCTTCTAGTCTTTGGCTTAGAAGGAAGCTGGTTTGGAAGCATATATGGCGATGCTTCATCCTCTGCTTTGCGTTTGTGTGGGAGCCCCATCAAAAATCTGTCCATTATGCTAGTGTCCAAGCATTCTTTTTTTTTTTTTTTAATACCGCGCCCCCCCCGCAATGGGAACCACTGCATTAACGTAAAGTACAAAAGTAAGAGTGTATTAAGTTACACTCCTTCTGGTCCTATTCATGCAATCATCCAAAGGTACTGGTTGTGTGTGTATTGGGCGTGGGGGCACCCCATGCCACCTATGGACACACCACTGAGTCCAAGGTGATTGTAGTCTACTGTAGACAAGATAAACCTGAAAGGGTGAAAGATTATTAATGGGAAGACTCGCTAACAGAGTCCTGCATGTCCAACACATGTTTATCTGTTTTGAATGAGACTGAAAATTTGTGCAGCACATAGAGGATCTAACCAAACATTAAAGGTTTCTAATCCAGTTTTAATCTGGCTACAAATCTCTTTTCCCTGCAGAATTTCCTACAGTCGAATTCAAGTTTCAACTTTTATTTTTCATATACATTCAGTAAAAACTGATTGATGTACTGAATTCAGAGAATAAATTATTCTGTTTTTTTGTGAGCATTTAACCCAGAACCCACAACACAGTGTAATGAATGTAGGTCTGCTGGCCAAATGTGAAATTAAAGGGATTTTATTCTTTTTTACAGAGATGTATATGCTCGTCCATGCAGAAGTTAATTAGGATTAGGATGTCATTTACAGCTGGATTTCAACATTTCATAGCCATCTCAAGCGCCCCTGTGTCAGTGCCACCCACATGTTGACAGGATGTGTTTCTAAATACACTGAAAAAATAACCTGCTGGATTACCATGAAAAATAACTTATGTACACCATTTGCATGAAATAAAACAATGTTTAGTCAGCCTTAATTTTCTATTTTATAAATGCATAACTTTTACTTATTAAATGAACATGATTTGTATATTTTATTTCTTTCATTCATGTGAAATCTTTACAGTTATCGCATGTTTGTTTACATTTAAAGGTTTTTTTTTATGTTGAGTGTATTTAGTTACCTTATGTTAAACCAATATAGTTATTTCCATCCATCAATTCTCTTCCGCTTATCCTCATCAGATTCACGGAGGGGCTGGTGCCTATCCCAGCTACCATAGGGCGAGAGGCAGGGTACACCCTGGATAGGTCACCAGTCTGTCACAGGGCTAATACAGAGAGACAGACAACCATTTGCACTCACATTCACAATGTTTAGAATTACGAATTAACCTAACCCCACTCACTGCATGTCTTTGGAGTGTGGGAGGAACCTGGAGTACCCAGAGAGAACTCCTGCAAATACACGGAGAACATGCAGACTCCTATATAATTATTTCAATTTAATAATGATTTATTCTATCTGTTAAACTGCTTTTTAACATGTTTGCAAGATATGTCTTGATAATCTCAAATTACACTTACCAATTTTTGTTGGTCTACAGGCTGACATCTGCCAATGATTTTCTACATTCTTATAGTTTAACTAAACAAACCATATCTTTTCTCTTCTAAACACTTTAAAAACAGTAAGGCAACAAACAAAAACATATTTCTTTAACCAGTTATCTGCATTTTGGTTTGTCATGGGCATCTGTGTTTGGAGCGTTCAACATTCTCACTTAGTCTCCTCAGTGGATCCTCAGGTGTGGAATGGGTTCACTGAAACCTGTTTCACAGGTTTCTGCTCTACATTAAAGTAAAGTTGAGGAACATGTAAGAATCTGGGCCAAAAGGTCCTTTAGCTGGATGAGCTGCATGTCTCAGAGTCTGGTGAAGTCAGTATTGCAGTAATGACACACCCGCAGGACTCCATCCACTGAAGAGAAGTCCAGTAGTTTCCAAAAAGCATATCCATAAACCGAAGCTTTGCATGCAGTTTATTGTCTCACAAAATGAAAGGATGGCCATGTCATTACTATCCTGAATACAGAGCTAGCATGGAGCTTAGATTAGCTGGAAGCTCAAGGCATTAATTTTTATTTGATTAATATATTCAGGGCTTGCAAACAGGATAAATAACACTGGGATAACTGTTATACTAAAGCTTGGGTCTGTGTAGATTTCCCTGCAAAAACTGCATCATCCTGTCAACAATCCTATTCGCTGTAGTTGCTGAGGTTATAATAATACTTTATAGAAGAAGAATAACAACTAAATACACAGAGAAGTAAACATCCAACAGTTTCCTTTATGTTGAGGCAGTAGACACGTTTCAACAAGCCAGTTTCATCCCCATGTTACATTAGCCACTTACAGCAGACATTGGTGAAAGTTTGTAATTGTCTGATAATTTAGGTTTAAAAACAATTTTAACTTGTATTATATTTGATTATTACTAATTTGGTTACCACATCATTTGATGTCAGTGAACATTAGCTAACTGGAGCCTTGTGCGTCTTTCATGTTGCTCAATAACCAGCCCACATACCAGTGAAAAGTGTGACCTCAGTCAGTGTTTCTTTGTTATTTTTACTACTTTCTACATTGTAGATAGATACTGAAGTCATCAAATATATGAAGCAAGATATATGGAATTTTGTAGCAAAGAAAAAATTGCTAACTCTAAATATGTCTTATATTTTAGATTCCTCAAAGCAGCCACCATTTGATTTGTTGACAGCGCTGCAAATCCTTGGCCTTCTCTCACTGAGCTTCATGATGTAGTCGCCTGAAATGGTTTTAACAGGTGTGCCTTGTCAGGGCTCATTTGTGGAATTTCTTGCCTTTATAATGGGGTTGGGACCATCAGTTGTGCTGTGCAGAAGTCAGGTTGCTACACAGCTGACAGCCCTATCTGACAACAGTTAGAATTCATAGCATGGCAAGAACCAATCGGCTAAGTAAAGAGAAATGACAGTCCATCGTTACTTTTAAAAACTGAAGGTCAGTCAGTCTGAAAAATTGTGAAAACCTTGAATGAGTCACCAAGTGCAGCCGCAAAAACCATCGTGACGAAACTGGCTCACATGAGGACCGCCCCAGGAAAGGAAGACCAAGAGTCATCTCTGCTGCTGAGCATAAATTCATAAGAGTCACTAGCCTCAGAAATCGCAAGTTAAAGCACCTCAGATTAGAGCCCTGTGTTACAGGCATTGTCCTTTAAGGGTGAAGCCTCATGGGAAATGTATTGCAGGCTGTGGGGAGAATGCGTGCGACTGCCCCTGTGTGTGTGTTTGTGTGTGTGCGTGAGCGTGACGGAGACAGTCGGAAAAAACAGGATTACGAGTAGCTACCGAGCAAAACAGCAAAGGAAAGCATAAAAATATAATAACTCCCAGGGCAGCCAAGGGGTGTGTCAGTGGTGCCCGCAGTAAGTAAGCTGTTAGAAGTCAACTGTACATGGTGTTCACGCCTCTGAAGAAAATAAGTTCCTGTGAAGCAGTTTTCCAGTGCCTCCTTCTGTCTCTTCACTAGCAAAGTTGGCCCACACAGTAAGCTAGTTACCGACTACGAGCCAGTCATGGAACCCGAAATAATAGCCAGAGGTCTCTTTGGTACCTGGCCGAGGTAACACCAGATAGATGCCACACAGAGTTCCAGTAGCAGACACATTTCTACATCAGCTGTTCAGAGGAGACTGCGCAAATCAGGCCTTTGTGGTCAAATAGTTGCTAAGAAACCACTACTAAGGAAAAGCAACAAGCAGAAGAGATTTGTTTGGGCCAAGAAACACAAGGAATGGACATTAAACCAGTGGAAATCTGTTCTTTGGTCTGATGAGTCCAAATTTGAGATCTTTGGTTCCACCCAGCGTGTCTTTGTGCGACGGAGAAAAGGTGAACGAATGGTCTCTACATGCATGGTTCCCACTGTGAAGCATGGAGGAGGATGTGTGATGGTCGTGCTGTTCTGGTAACACTGTTGGGGATTTATTTAAAATTTAAGGCACACTGAACCAGCATGGCTACTACAGCATCCTGCAGTGACATGTCATCCCATCCAGTTTGCACTTAGTTGGACCATCATTTATTTTTCAGCAGGACAATGACCCCAGGCTGTGTAAAGGCTATTTAACCAAGAAGGAGAGGAATGGAGTGCTACACCAGATGGCCTGGCCTGCACAGTCACCTGACCTAAACCCAATCAAGATGGTTTGGGATGAACTGGACCATAGAGTGAAGGCAAAAGGGCCTTCTGCCATCTACAGAAGTTCTCTGACGATTCTGCCATAGTCGGCCTCATCACAAGTGAGGACGACTCAGAGTACAGACAGTGGACTCCGGACTTTGTGGACTGGTGCCAGCAGAACCACCTGCTGATCAATGCCGGGAAAACCAAGGAGTTGGTGGTGGACTTCCAGAGATGCAGACCCACCACACTGACACTGGTGAACATCCAGGGAGTGGACATTGAGATAGTGGACCCTAATAGGTACCTGGGTGTTCACCTGAATAATAAACTGGACTGGAGCCACAACACTTATGCTCTTTACAGGAAGGGTCAGAGCAGACTCTACCTGCTGTGGCGGCTGAGGTCATTTGGAGTCCAGGGAACACTTCTAAAGACATTCTACGATTCTGTGGTGGCATCTGTGTTTTTTACAGTGTTGTATGTTGGAGCAGCAGTTTATCGACAGCTGAGAGGAAGAGGTTGGATAAACTCATCAGGAAGGCCAGCTCTGTTCTGGGATGCACCCTGGATCCAGTGCAGGTGGTGGAAGACAGAAGGACTCTGACCAAAATAACTTCTCTGATGGACAGTCTCCCACCCCATACATGTAAATGTTGCTGAATAAATGCTCAGCATATCTGGGAAATCCTTCAAGACTGTTGGACCCCCTGGGCCCTCCACACAGGTAGAGTTGAATTGCACCCTGTCTGGAAATCCACTGCTGCACCTTTTACTCCCGGGACTCCTTCAGTTCAAATACCAGGCAGGCTTCTCCAGCTTGTACCCAAAACCCACGGACTTCAATGGTCCCTGTCTGTTCTACATACAAGACACCCAAACTACAAGAGACACATAACTACTAAAAATGCAGACATGTCATATGTGAGGTTGTTTGGTCTATGTGAGCACTGGTTTTGCTTTTCTGTGTTATTTGTGTTCCTTGATGATGTCTGTCTATGCAGTGCCCTTATTGCAGCCTTCGATAAGTCATTTTCAGCTGTCTGTCTCTGTTGCGTGTTTTATTTTTTTTCTTTAGCTTGTGTCACTTTGTAGCTGGTTTTTCATCTCCGTGTTTTACCTTTTTTGCTGCCGTTTGCAGTCATTCAAGTCTCCTTTTAGGTTTTGATTTTTGCATCTAACATTTCCAGGTTTAAATATTAACTTTAAACAAGTAATAATTGGGTAGAAGAAGATTTCCCCTAGTCAAAAAACCAAGGAGCTGGGTAAAATCTAATTCTAATTCAGCCTTAAACAACAAATAATAGCAATAAAATAATGTCTGAACCACAGAGAGTAGTATCCACACAGTACTTTGGGAAACTGTGGTTTGCTGAGGTTCAGGTGTCAGACGTAGGATAACCGGAAAGAAAGAGCTGAAAGCAGGTTTTTAGGCCATGACTCATGTGTGATCCTCTCCAAACATCACAGCTCACACCCTGTATTTTCACTTCCCGGCAGACTCGACAGTCAGCTGTCATACGCTCGCACAAACCAACACATGCAGTAAAAGGCGGACGGACTAAAAACATATCTACAAATATTTAAAAGATTTATCCTATAAACACAAAATCAGCGTATAAAAATGTGAAAAGCTACTAATTATTTTCTTGTCTTAGTATTGAGCTTTTTCTTTGTTTTTTTACACGAGCGTTCGCAAGTACCACCCGCTTCTCCCCCTATGCTGATGGTACGGTCCAAAATCCGTCGTCATATGACTCGCTGACTCACTGAACGCCTTATAAAAACAGGCTCTGTGTGCGTTTATTCACTTTTTGGTTGTTTTTCACCACCAAAAACTTAACAAAATGCCGATGTGCGGAGGGCTGACTGATGTGAAGCAGGCTGATGAAGAAGTTCAGAAGATCTGTGATGCAGTGAGTAGAAAAGGGAGATTTTACACTCAAAACTTTGTGCACACACAGGGCCTGTGCTTCTTGTTAATATTGGTGTCATTGTTATTCAGATGAAGCCTCACGCAGAGCAGAAAACCGGGAGAAACTTCGAGGTTTTCACTGCAAAGAGCTACAAAACGCAGCTCGTCGCTGGGACCAACTACTTCATTAAGGTAATGTTTGTAATGCAAGCAGTGAGCACAGTGGTAACACTACAAAGCTCTGAGGTCTTGCCAATAATAAAATATCATCAATAAGAGCATTGACTGTAGATAATCTGATCTCTCAAGTGAAAATTAATGCGCTGATCAGTCATTTCTCTTTCTTTCTTTCTTACTATCTCTAGACTATGTAGTTATGTGGTCATATGTATGAAAGTTCATGCAAACCTTAAACTGTTCATTTTCTACCATTAAGTGTCATTCATCGCTGATGCTTTCAATCCAAGTTTCCAGACAAAGTTTGGTTAATGTATTTAAATTTTAAGAAAATATGCAAAAGAAAATGAAAACGCATATGTGCTTCATACTCCTGGTGTTAACGGACAAAACGAGCCATTCCAGTGCTTCCAGTACTTGTGTATGATGGCTTGGAACACATTTGCACAACACTCCCCCACGGCTTAAATAAAGAAGCACAAGATTTCCTTCATTTTCTTAATCTAAAATGAATCAGCCATGTTTGTGATCACTAGAACTATAATCCACTCTGTTATGACGACATGAATGCCTCCTTTTCCACATGTTAGCATGTTGTGTGGTCAGTGTGGCTTATATTATCACGAGTACTTCTATGTGCACAGTAAGCATCTCCTCTAACTTTCCTTGTACTTCCTTGCAGGTCCATGTGGGCGGAGACGAATGCGTTCACCTCCGTGTTTACAAGAAACTCCCGTGTCATGGAGAAGAGCTCGAGCTGACCAGCGTGCAGCACTCAAAGAGTCACGATGACAGTATTGAGTACTTCTAATGGGAGAACGAACCAGCCAAAGCATCAGTGCCTTCAGGCTGTAGTCTCGTAGTGATCTATTAATAACCTGCCTCTTAACAAAAATGTGCAGTTTCCTTTGCTTATATGTAACAATATACTGTAGATGGTAGAAATAAGACAAAGTGGAACAGTTTTATACAAAGTGCATAAATAAATGAAGCAGATTTTTCTTCTATTGTGGTGTCTGATTTGTGAAATGCCTGCAGCCCCAGAAGGGGAGTGGACTGTATTATTTGAAAGCAAACTCATTTCTCTTTCCTAACATAAGACACATTTGCATTATCTTTAGTAAATGTGGCAGCTGTAGACATGTCTTCATGCTCCAAAGTGATTGATGGATTTTTAGCACACAATGTTGGTGTTCAAACCCGCAAAAAACCTTTTTATAGCAATAATCATGTCAGACTGAACTCTGAACACATTTTTTTTTTTTTTTAAATGACATCTTTTGGAGAGTTATCTTTCATCTAGCTTGCCCTCCTTTTTGAATGCTTACCTGAAAGAGAACTAATACACAGTTCAATCCGATATGAGGCAGGGGTCTCTTATTGATTTAAATCAACTTTTTTCTACTTTTAGGACACATTTTGTTCTTTCACACAAATCAATAGAAAGTTGCTCAATTTTCTCCTGCGCTGAAACATTTCTGTCCTGATGGGAGTGATTCCTGTGCAATAGTGCATCCATCTAGAAGGCTCAAGGGTCACTGAATGGTTTAAGTTCATAAATACTGTCAGTCATTTATTATACGTTAAATGGATCTTGACAGTGCTTTCCAAAAACATTGCTAAAACCCCAAATTATGGAAAATTATCTCCTAAGATTGGTGTCTCAACCTCCAATGGAGCTCTATAGGTTTTAGGATTCATGATCAAGGTGAAGTGAAACTGTGCTGGCAACGTGTGGTAGCAAACATTTGTACATTTGAAATGTAAGACGACCCATGCTGCCATGACATGCTATTCCATAGCATAGGTAAAGAAAAACTTTCGCTTTAAGATTTCCAGTTATTCAAGTTTTCAGTGGTCCAAAGTTCACAAATGAACTGTACATAATGCACAACAGTGTACAGGGAAAATATGATTTAAGCAATCTTTACAATCATGTGAAATAGACCAAATAATATAAGTCACATCCTTTATTTAAACATGTCGAGACTGTCGGGCCAACCACAAACCACACTTCCCAACTTTGACTTGGAAAAAAAAAGGTGGTCAGTGGGTTGTCAGCAGTATTTTGTTGGCAGACTGTGGCATTAGTCAGCCTATGATTGTTTTATCTTGTGACTGACATTCCTCTTTGTTAATCACACGCAATGTGATCCCATTAATGACTCAAGTTGCAGAAATTTCACCATGCAGTCTGTTTCTACAAACATATTGTAAACATGCTGCAGATTTAAATGACACGCTTTAGATTGATTTTCTTGTGGAAAACATTAAACTAGAAAATAAAAAAGAAGGTTTGCACATGGTTTGTGGAACTGTTTGCCATTTTGAATAAAATTGGTTGGATTTCTTGCAAGAAGTCAGAGGGCTGCTGGCAAAAAGTGTAGAGGGTGTTTAATTATAAACTTCTAGGTGCAGATGGATTTTACATTAAAAACACTGATTATTCACACTTTATACATTTAGACTAAGTCATGAACAATCAGCAACATAATTTCTCATTTAAAAAAGCACAAATATAACACAAGATAAGCGGCACTGCAATAAAATAATTACAGCAGCATGTCACAGTACTGGATCTCTGAAAACTTGGACATATCAGAGTGTATTTTTATAGTGTATTTATTGACAACATACTCATTGTGATGTCAAGAATAAAGTTAATTCAGTTCTCTTGTTCACAACAACATATATTTTTGTTGTGAACTATTTGCAAAGAGTCAAGGTGTCTGAAAAAACTGCAGTGAAGACACGTATCACAGCAAATGGATGTTCCCCCAAATGCTAGGTAAAAGCTACACAAAATAAAATAGTCACAAGTTAAAGAGACAAAGAAACAGCAAAGTGCAAAGAAAGCCTCCACTGATCCTGAGACTGTCTGCAGGTCTGTCTCTGTCCTCACATTCAAAGATTCTAAAAAAGAGAAAAAACGTCTTCAGGGCTTAACGTTCTTTGAGAAATGTCCAAGCTATTCTTTGAAACATGTGAGCACCGCTGTTGAGTCTCCGTTTCACAACCAGAAGTTACTTTCCTTAGAGTTGAAATGTGACAAGTAGAAATTGTTGGTCTTTAACCCCACGACCCAGCTGCCATAGGCAGAACGTGGATTCATTGCGAAACATAACATCTCTCAGCATGTTCATGTTCAGTGCATGTGTTGCTAACATCATTGCAGATTGTCTGGATAGAGTGCCATCAACCAAAACTTTGCAAATCTGTAGCAGACTGCCTACGGTTTCTAAGTGCTGACAGGGTACGGTAACGGTCTTCTTGTGGTGCCGTCTTCTTAGGACGCCAACTTCTCTGCTTGTCATAGAACTCGCTCTTCAGTCTGGAGATGGTATTAAGGCTCACTCAGAATAATTTTGCATATTGGTTTTGTGGAACACCAGTTTGAAGTTGCCCTGTGGCACAGGCCCTATCCACATCAGTTAAATGTAGTATGCTTGGAGCAGACCTACGCTGTATCAAGATTGCAAAAAGACCATCAAATCTTCTGAGTATATATGCAGTAGGGTTATATGCCATACTGTTGGCTTTAGAATAGGTGGAATGATTGTTGGGTTTTTTTTCTCTGAATGTATTATTGTAGGGTCTACCTTACAATATAAAGCGCCTTGAGGCGACTGTTGTTGTGATTTGGCGCTATATAAATAAAACTGAATTGAATTGAATTGGACTGAATTAAATTGAAAGTAACCAGCAGCAAATTTTGTATGAAGTTCTTTTTGTTCATCATAGATTGTCTGAACAAAATAAAAATATAGTAATATTGTGGACTCTGGCTCAAATCGGTATTGTGGGTAATGAAAGAGCAGATAGGTTGGCTAAAGAAGCTGTTAAAAAAGTAGACGTTGATGTGCAGATACCAAAAGTATAGTTTGGAAAAAAAAGTAAGAATTTATGGAAAATGACGTGGTCATAGTGAAGTAAAAGGGAGACATTTATATAGAGTACAACACACAATAGAAGTTAAGAGAAGTAGAGGAATAAATAGGCAGGAGGAGATATTAATAAGTAGAATACGAACAGGTCATTGTTTTCTGAATGGCACTCTCTTTAGGATGGGGAAACATTGGACTGGCTTATGTAACTGGTATAATGCTATGGAAACGGTTGAACATGTACTTATTAGTTGCAGGAAGTATGTCAGTCAAAGGAGAGTGTGGAGGGTAGAAATGGGTGGTACTACAGAACTCAAGTTTGAAAAGGTTGTTGAGTGGTTAAGTCATGATGAAGGAAAAGGAGTGGTTTTTCGTTTTTTGAGAAATACTGGACTCATTAAGAGGATCTAAGGTTTTGGAAGTGATGTAACAGTAAAACCCAGGAGATGGCAGTAGTGCAACATCTTTGGATGCAAGCTGCCGTTAAAAATGAAGGAAGCAGAAGAAGACGTGGTTTTTGGTGGCAGACAGGATTTGACAAGTTGTCAGTATTCTTTTTATCATTCTCTTTACTTGTGTTTGGAGTTCTTTGCAAAACTGCAAGTCTCTGCAATCACACTTCCCCCCCCCTTCAGTTAAAAAAAACCTGCAGACCTGGCATATTGATCTGAGTCAAGTCTGATAGCTTATCTCTGGGACAGTCAGCTTAAAGAAGAATTTGCAAAGTTCATTTTGTTTATTTAAGATAATTTTTGAGAGACACAGCTGTGCCACATAATGGAGTTTTGTAAGACATTCATATCAGACTACAGATTGACAGGACTGCAAGAAACACCTTTTAGTTATCGTCCTTTTTAGTCATCTAAAGAAAAGTTCATATAAAAGCATAGGTTTTATCTGTTTTAAAGACATTTAAAATTTAAGACACAATTACACAAGTAGATATTTGGAGAAGACTGTGTAAGCAAACATTTAGTGGCTGTGAGGCCTGTGGTTACACATGTTGCTCCACCCATCATGTGTTAGAGCCACCTTCCAGTAAGTTTCCAGGTCACTTACCCAGTATATGCACTCGGACAGAATAGAATAGAATAGAATAGAATAATCCTTTAATTGTCCCACAAGGGGAAATTTGGTTGTAACAGCAGCCAGAAAGACACATATACAAACAAACAGTACACAGGACACAGAACAGAACACAATTTTTCTTACATATTTACTATAAACAGAGTACTGTACAGTTATTAAATTAAATATAAATAACTACAGATAAGAGGCAAACCAGGTTGTAGTGCGAATCGGTTGATTAACTTATTGCAGTTACAGCGCAGATGTAAACATCTGTGATTGTTGGGAGCAGTTCTGATTGTACAGTCTGACAGATGCAGGGAGGAAGGACCTGCGGAAACGCTCCTTCATGCATCTAGGATGCAGCAATCTCTCACTGAAGGAGCTCTGCAGTTCAGCAACATTTACATGCATGGGGTGGGAGACTCTGTCCATCAGAGATGTTATTTTGGCCAGAGTCCTTCTGTCTCCCACCACTTGCACTGGGTCCAGGGTGCATCCCAGAACAGAGCTGGCCTTCCTGATGAGTTTATCCAACCTCTTCCTCTCAGCTGCCGATAAACTGCTACTCCAACATACCACACTGTAAAAAATGACAGATGCCACCACAGAGTCATAGAAGGTCTTTAAAAGCGCTTCCTGTACTCCAAATGACCTCAGCCGCCTCAGCAGGTAGAGTCTGCTCTGACCCTTCCTGTAAAGAGCATCAGTGTTGTGGCTCCAGTCCAGTTTATTATTCAGGTGAACACCCAGGCACCAGTATGTTTGAGACACACAAAACCAGAAAACTGACACCTCTGTTTATTTCAGCTGACTTTCAGAATGGCTGAAATGGTATGCGGAGGATTCATGGAGACGAGGGACGCTGATGAGGAAATTCAGAAAATCTGTGATGAGGTGAGCTGAGTGTTATGTGAGTAACATTCAGTAACATAGTTGCAAGGAGTCAACTATGTCATCAAGGTAATTAACACTGTGATATTATGCATGTTAGGAATTACTAATGAAAGAAAATAAAGTATTTATGGACTGAGTTACTTGCGAGCTCCAGATGACCTGTTGAACAGATGAACATCTTACTGAAGATCTTCAGTGTTCAGCAAGTACAAGTTTCCTCTGATTTGACTGCAGGTACATGTGGGAGGATGCAGCTACCTTGATCTGTGGGTCTGGAAGAAGCTTACATGTTATTGGGGGGGAAGCTATAGTTACTGGTGTAGAAGACCATCATGACAAAGATCCCATCCAACCTTTTCAATGAGATCACACTTTGTATTTTTGCTGCTCTCTGCCGCCAAGCTGCTGCCTCATGACATGTGCTGTTTTGTTACCCAAAAGAAAAAAAATGCAATAACGCTCCTTCAAAAGTAACAATTTTAGGAAATCAGTCATTTTAATTATAATATTTCTAGACATATAGCACTGACTGGACTGCAGCTTGAGATGTTTGAAGCATTAAAAGTTGAATTCTGTAACAACAAAATAAATTGTGTTGTTGATTTCTTGCCAGTTATGAACTCAGGCTTTTACCAGCAAACTGAAAATATGTTTAAAATAAGTCAAGTCTCCATAATAAACACACCAATTGACAGTTTAGTATGAAAACTATACATTTATAGGTGTAAATGATACTTTTGTGGCACAGTGGTGCAACGACCCAAAGACCTGTATGTTAGGTTATCAGTGTTTTTTTGTCGGCTATAAATGTGAATGTGGGCATGTGTGTCTCTGTGGTTGGCCCTGCCATACCAGCTCTGGTATCTGTATTGGATCGATACTAGCACGTTGGATCAATACTTTTTTTTTTTTTACTATCCCCTTAAGTTCAGTAGGTATAACTGAATTGCATTAGACAAAGTTTTTGGAAATGCTGAGGTTCAGGTGTCAGAAGTAGGATAACCTGAAAGGAAGAACTCAAAGCAGTTTTTTAGGCCATGATTCATCTTTGATCCTCTCCAAATTATACAATCACACCTCACGCCCTGTACTTTCACTTACTACCTGTTGTGCCAAAAACTGATTTCCAGTGTTTCCGTTTTTTTTTTTTAATGTGTAATATCTTTATGTATGTTTGTAAATACACTTTGGTGAACAGGGTTTACATAGTGGTTATATATAAAATGTAAAAATGGCCTGTTTTTCAGGTAGCTGTATAACTCTGTGTTATTGTATTTACATTATAACCAATCCGGTCTGTTTTGTCCACTTAAACTATGTTTACAGAACTATTGTTATATTTGTTGCAGTTACTGCTGTCCTCTTGGCCAGATTGCTCTTAAAAAAGACACTTATAATGTCAACGCGAGATTATTTTTAACTGGATAAATAAAGGATATATAAAAGTCAGTGTCAAAAACTGATTGCTGCTTCTACCTTGTTACAGAAATGTTGTTTGTGGCTCAAGATGACTTGATATCATTCGTGAGGGCAGGGGCATAATTTCCAGGGGGGTTAGGGGGTTATGACCCCCCCAATAATCAGATCCAACCAATATAACTCACCCAATAAAATTATGAATTATCTTGCATAAATAGGCTGTTGATTTTCTTTACTCATTTCAGTTATTACCAGCAAAATAGTTGCACGTTTAATCATCTGGGAAGTTACCCAGATTTATTTATTTATTTAGACAGAGATCTTGACCCCCCCAATGTTCAGCACAAAGTTACGCCAATGCGTGAGGGATACATTTGACATATGTTTTGCATAGAGCAACAAGTTATTTATAGCAGTACAGTAATCAGTTTCTAGCAAATACCAGAAATCTACGGTGGCCCTGAGAGGCCAAACGGACTGCAACTTCAGAAAACACTTGCAAAAAGAAAAATGCTGCAAAAGAAAATGCTGCAAAAAGAAAAAACGCTGCAAAAAGAGAAAACACTTGCAAAAAGAAAAATGCTGCAAAAGAAAAACACTTGCAAAAAGAAAAATGCTGCAAAAGAAAAATGCTGCAAAAAGAAAAACGCTGCAAAAGAAAAACACTTGCAAAAAAGAAAATGCTGCAAAAGAAAAACACTTGCAAAAAAGAAAAATGCTGCAAAAGAAAACACTTGCAAAAGAAAAATGCTGCAAAAAGAAAACGCTGCAAAAGAAAATGCTGCAAAAGAAAAACGCTGCAAAAGCACACAAAGCACAACGGAAATAGGAAAAAAAGACAACGGAAATGTTTCTGGGAGACAATAACCGGACGGACCAGTTGCACGAACCAAAACATGCTAACAAGTGCACTGGGAGACACTTCAAAGAAGTGGAGCGGCCAAAGAGTAAACTTTCAAAAGTAAGTTCTGAATATTATGTTACTTATTTATGTGCAAATGTTTAATAATGAGGAACATTAAAACATTACTGTTGGCCACATGCCGGCAAAGTTATGTGACATTAGCGATGTTTTTACTTTCAGCATTTACTTTGTTTTAAAGCCTTTACTTTACACGCCGTTAGATAGTCGACCTTAATCTTACAGAGAATCTGATGATTTTGTGGATAATTAAAGTCAGTCATATATCCACAAACACAACAAGCTGAAAGTTAGTGATGCTGCTCGGTTTGCAGTCCTGAATATGACGGCACAAGCAGGATTCACTGCACTGTTAATGTTAGCTATGTTATATTGCTGCCTCTGTTCGGTGGTGTCGAGCCAAACGGACTTTAACGTGTGTTTGAACGAGCTGACGGTTCACTCGTTAAGCTGAAAGAAAGATGCTTTAATCACAGGAGTCACACATGTGTCCACTGGACCATCTGGGAACTCTTCTTGTTTAGCACTCGTAATAACACAAACACTAAATCCTCCTTCTCTTGTGCTGTTTTGTAGCAGTGTGTACACCTGAGACTGTCACCTGTCTGTCTGTCCTGCACTCTCTCTGTTTCTTTCTCTCTGATTGTGGAATAAAAGTATGAACATGTATTTATAAGTTACACTTGTGTTTGAATCCTGCAGCTTATCACACATTTGATTTCCATGTGTGACAACTGCAAGTGTCCAGAGTGAGGACAGACTGAGGGACCCACTGCTGCACATCATCTGTGAGGCTTTGCACCCTGATGATCCACCAGGACAAACTCAGCAGTGTGTGAGGAAGAGGAGGAGGAAGAGCCAGCAGCAGCTGACAGATGGAGAGAATAGACAGACTGTTCCCTGTTTGTGAAGGACTGCTAGGAAAGTTTAACATAACTAATTGTCTGTCCTGAATCAGTCTTATTAGATAATGTTCAAATAATGTTATCATCCCAGTGTTTTCAGTGTGGGAGAAAGTACTCAGAGCCTTCAAGTTACACACTATGAAAGGCAGCAACAAGTTTAATATTCAGAAACCTAAAGTATGTATCAGCAGCAGAATGGAGCTAAAAATAAATGTTTGTTTCAGTTCTATGAAGCTTTGAGTATTTTGGATTAGTAGTACTGCTGTGTTTGTTGCATCATATTGCTGTAATTGTTTATATGCTTTATATATTCTGAGGTAAGTTGATCTATAGTGTTACATCATATTCTATAAGGATGTTATGTGTTTGTGTACTTTCTGCCCAGTTTGACCCATTTAGCAGAAGTCGGCCTGTTTAAGGCTCTGATATCTATTCTGTATGACTTAAAGCAGTTATGACATGGTCTGATTTTCTCACCCAATAAAGGAATATTTAATATTTCAGTCTACTCTTCATTCTATCAGAAACAGTTATCACAGCTCGTACATTTGCTTCTTCCACACATTTATAAGCATTGAGCCAAATTTAGTAATGCCAACATATTAAAAAAACAATATTTGTCTCTTATATATAATACATCTATATATACACTGTCAAAGATGCTTGTCTTTGAGTGAAGATTTAAGGTGATAGGAAATATAAATAAATGCAACTTGAATCTTTACTGAAGCTCAGTGTTTGGCACAGAGTTCATGTTCACTGCTGTAATAACTAATAATGATTAATAAAATATTGGCCATATTATATTTACATTACCAAAGTGAGATGACTTTAGTCTCATGAACAACATGAGCTAATTGTTATTTACTAGCTAATCTTAAATGACTGTTCAGTACAGAAATGAAGCCCAAAAATCATCAGCCTCAGATACTTATCAAATCACACAAAGCTCATGTAGAAACAAATGTACAAAATATGTTCTCCTTCATTTCTGTCAAACAAAGCTGTATGAAACGTTTCCAGCTGTTAGTATCATGGTTGCTAGGCAACCTGGGCAGCGCGACGGAGGCTAGACCGTCCCATCTCACAAGCCTACAAGCCGGCCTCAGCGGTCTTTGAGTGCGGCCCTTAAGGACCGTTAAGGCTGCGTACTTTAAGGCTGCAGACCCTGAATTGGGATACAGCCATACATACATGTTTTGGTTCGTGCAACTGGTCCGTCCGGTTATTGTCTCCCCAGAAACATTTCCGTTGTCTTTTTTCCTATTTCCGTTGTGCTTTGTGTGCTTTTGCAGCATTTTTCTTTTTGCAGCATTTTTCTTTTTGCAGCGTTTTTCTTTTTGCAGCATTTTTCTTTTTGCAAGTGTTTTTCTTTTTGCAGCATTTTTCTTTTTGCAGCATTTTTCTTTTTGCAAGTGTTTTTCTTTTTGCAGCATTTTTCTTTTTGCAGCGTTTTTCTTTTTGCAGCATTTTTCTTTTTGCAAGTGTTTTTCTTTTTGCAGCATTTTTCTTTTTGCAGCATTTTTCTTTTGCAGCATTTTCTTTTGCAAGTGTTTTTCTTTTTGCAGCATTTTTCTTTTTGCAGCATTTTTCTTTTTGCAAGTGTTTTCTGAAGTTGCAGTCCGTTTGGCCTCTCAGGGCCACCGTAGAAATCAGTTTTTGGCACAACACTGGCAGACTGCCTCAGCTCAGACTAACCCACACATGCAGTAAAAAATGGACAAAAGTAATTATTTCCGTATGTAAGTGTGCTTCTCTTTTTTTTCATGACGTTGGCAAATACCGCCCCGCCCACAACCCCCTTCTCCCTAAGCTGATGGTACGGTCCAAAATGTGGCGTCATATGACTCGCTTTGTTTATGTTGTTGTTTTTTTAGCCTACAAACAAACGCATCTCTTTCCGTGCGTTGGTCCAAAATGCGGAGTCTTGTGAATTGGCGTATGTTTATAACCTTTTTGGTCGTTTTTTACCAACAAAATGTTGTCGCAGTGGAAATGGTCGGAGGGTTGACCGAGGAGAAGCAGGCTGATGAAGCAGTTCAGAAGATCTGTGATGCAGTGAGTAGAAAAGAGAGATTTTACACTCACACACAGGGTCTGTGCTTCATGTTGATGTTGCTGTCATTGTTATTCAGATGAAGCCTCTCGCAGAGCAGAAAACCGGGAGAAACTTCGAGGTTTTCACTGCAAAGAGCTACAAAACGCAGCTCGTAGCTGGGACCAACTACTTCATTAAGGTAATGTTTGTAATGCAAGCGTTTATGTGGTAATTTATATGGAGGTTCATACAAAACTTAAACTGTTATGGTTTCCACCCAACTTTTGCTTAAATTTATCTTAATTTTGAGACAAGCCCACAAAAGAAAATTAAAATGCATGTGCGCTTCCTGGTGTTGACAAACAAAACAAGAAATTCCAGTTTTGCACTTGTGAATGATAACTTGTAACACACAACACGCCCTAGGGCATAAATAAAGAAGCATAAGCAGGTATTTACTTGATAAACTGTCACAGCCGTGAACAGAGCTCAAAAAATGTTCTGTTTGTGAACACTAGAGCCATCAGGCATTATGTATCCAAAGAAGTGGATGCCTCTTTTCCACATTGTAAGATAGCTTGGCCAAAGTGGCTGAAGAAGGGCAGGAGACAGATGCTGTCCAGTGTAGCAAGTGTTTTATTTACATCTTTGTGACAAAAAATATTACAAAAATCAAAACTCAACTCCAAGTTAACTCGGTGCAAATAAACATAACTGAACTTAAATCAACAAAAATTAAGGTCAGGTGCACTCAGCTACACCGACCTGGTCCTCCCCCCCCTTAAACACCTGAGTTCTTCTGCTTAAGTACTCAGCTATCCAAACAATTTCTCCTCTGGACTATTCCATTCAGTAGGTAAGATAAACTTATGATTCTCCTCTTTCCTAACAGTAAAAACTCTACGGTGTAGTCAATACATATTACAACAATACATCCATTTCTCAACAAACAATGCTAAACTTGACTTTATTAAATTACACCAATTCTCCCCCTTCTTCACCTGGTCCCTTCCTGTGACCTCAGACTAAAGAGGAAGTTATAAATACAGGAAGTGAAGCAGCACTTCCTCCTTTTGCTCCTGGAACATAAGTAAGGCGAGTTCAACAAACTAGACAACTAACAGTTGAAACCAATAATATGTTAACTTAACAAACTCGTCAGAGTTGATATAAAAGAAGAGGTTAATTACATAATCTGTAAAAGTGCAAAACATAAACGAACCCGGGATAGTAAATGTTTGCCCACTACAGAATAAAAATAAGGTATGGCTAAATCAAAACAAGAATGTTAACTAAGGCTACGTCCACACTAGCCCGGATAAATTTGAAAATGGTTTTCGTCTGAAAACGCTCCGCGTCCACATTCGCGTTTTCAGTTGTTTTCACAGAGTTGTGTGTCCACATTGAAACGGCCGAAAACGCTTACGTTCCAGTACTGCACATGCGTGAAATGCAAGAAGATTCGACCTGCCTCATTCCTGTCTGACGTTTATTTACTTTCCGGCTCTTTGAAACGTCGCGGCAAAATGTTGAGGAAAAGCACTGAGTTTTTTAAATGGACTAACAATGAGGTGGAGTTGTTGCTGCGAGTAACACAAAAGTCCAAAGTTGCAAAAGCAAGTGAGAATTAAAGAATTTGAAGAAAAGCTATCTGGAGCATGTACAAACTGATATTAATCTTTAATAGGGCTGTCAAAATTGATAGCAAACAAAACTACTGCTGTGTAATGCCCTCCGCTATCTTAGTTTGTGAACACTAGAACCATCGTGCACTCTATATATGAAGATGTGGATTCTCCTTTTCACATGTTAGCATGTTGTTTGGCCCACAGCTGTGGCTTACATTACCACAGCTGTGATAAAATGAGCAGGAGTACTTCTATGTGCACATTAAGCATCTCCTTTAAGTTTTCTTGTACTTCCTTGCAGGTCCATGTGGGAGGAGACGAATATGTTCACCTTCGTGTTTACAAGAAACTCCCAGCTTATGGAGGAACGCTCGAGCTAACCAGGCTGCAGCACCCCAAGAGTCAATATGACACTATTGCATACTTCTAATGAGAGAACGAACCAGCCAAAGCATCAGTGCCCACAGTAGTCTCATTGTAATCCATTAATAACCTGCCTCTTCATGAGGGGAAAGCTTTCCTTGTTTACATATAATAACATACTGTAGGTAATGGAAATAAGGCAAACTAGATCAGTTAAATACGAGGTGGGTAAATAAATAAAGCAGATTTTTATCTGTGTGTGTGTGTGTGTAATTGTGAGATACATCCTGTGGTCATAGGGGCTATTTTTAAGTATGTGATTGGTTGGGGAATTGAACTGACCCACAATTCACCAATTTTGTCACTCACTTGAGAGATGCCATCAGAATAGCAAGGATAACCAGCTCAGTTTCAAAGAAACATGTAAAACAGCTCCTTTTGTCCATAGTGAAACAGATAATACATTTGAAATAAACATTATGCTTTAAAAAGAGCTGTAAAATAGTGAGACATCTATAGTCTGTGCTGTAACTCAGCAGTATTGGGACATCGCTCTGGCAGTGTGTTTGGGATCATCGTCTCACTGAAAAACGAAGCCATCTGGTTGTTGTAAAGGGGTTTTCTCATGGCCATGGAAATGATTCTGCGATCATCCACCACGGTTGTCTTTCTTTGACATCCAGGTCTTTTTTGCATTGCTGAGTTCACCAATCCTTTGTTTCTTTCTCAGGATGTACCAAACTGTAAATTTTGCCACTCCTAATATTGTAGCAATTTCTTGGATGGGATCTTTCCATTTTCACAGCTTGAGGATGGCTTGTTCCACCTACATGGAGAGCTGCTTTGACTGCATGCTGTCTGTTCACTAGTGATGTGCGATACCACTGATTTCCTTTCCGATCCAATACTAAGTAAAATTCAGGGCGGTATCGACAATACTGATCCAATACCAATACTTTGTACAAAAATGTAATGTTTTATTGTATTTCAAATTATAGCTTCATAATGATTACAGGACTTCAGACTAGTGTTCTTATTGCTTAATAATGCAGAATTATCATATAGAAATAAAAAAAAACAACCCTGAAGTTGTGTGTTATTTGAACACTTGATATTTTTGGTCAACCTCACATTTTAACGCTGTAATGGTGTTAACGGAAATGCAAATAATTTTGTTGGTTTAAAACAAAATAAGAAATGGTTGAAATCTAAAGGTGAACTAGACCAAGATTAAATTAAATCTTGGGCCTAAAGAACTAAACTTGATTTAAAATAACACAGTGTTAATTCAAATAGATTAAAGGATAAACTCGAACTTAGAACTTGAAATAAATAAAACAATAACCTAGGTTGAAAATAACATCCTTTTAAAGCCAAATAAAAGGTTTTGAGATAAATAGGATAAATTAACAGAAATTACTGAACTAAAAAGGGAAAGGAAATATCTTGTTTTCCTTAAATGTGGTGTGGAATGTTTTATGTAATGTGTGTCAACTGCCTATTCTCTGTTTTTACAAAATAATAAGCCGGCAATTTAAACTTATTTTCTGGTCTGGGGTCTTTATTACACGCTACACTCATCGAACCTCACTGGTCCTAGTGTACTGTAACAACTCCAGAAGTGTTACATTTGCATCTAACATTTCCAGCTCTAAATCTGAACTTTAAAAGAGTACTATTCAGGCTGAAGGCCCTCTAAAATTTTCTTGAAAGTATGTGAGGCAAAGAGACCCCCTGGTTAAAAAAACCCCCCAAACCTAGGTAACTGGGTAAAATCTAATTCTACAGCCTTAAACAACAAATAATAGAAATAAAATAATGTCTGAACCACAGAGAGCAGTATCCACTCTTACTTTTGGGAACCGTGGTTTGCTGAGGTTCAGGTGTCAGACGTACGATAACCGGAAAGGAAGAGCTGAAAGCAGGTTTTTAGGCCGAGATTCATGGGTGATCCTCTCCAAACATTGCAATCACAGCTCACACCCTGTATTTTCACTTCCCAGCAGACTCGAGAGCATGCAGGAAAAAGGGAATTGCCTAAAAATTTGTGTATTTAAGAGATATTTAAGAGATGTATCCTATAAACACAAAATCAGACTCCCTGTCTCTGTCTTTCTCTCTCTCTCTCTGTTTTTTTTTACATGACCTTTTACAAATACCGCCCCTCCAATCACCCCATGACTCGCTGACTCACCAAAGCCCCATAAAAACAGGCTCTGTGTGTGCTTATTCACTATTTGCTTGTTTTTCACCACCAAAAAACGTGTCAAAATGCCGATGTGCGGAGGGCTGACCGAGGAAAAGGAGGCTGATGAAGAAGCTCAGAAGATCTGTGATGCAGTGAGTAGAAGAGAAAGATTTTACACTCACAACTTTATGCACACACGGGGCCTGTGCTTCATGTTGGTGTTATTGTCATTTTTATTTAGATGAAGCCTCTCACAGAGCAGAGGGCCGAGAGAAACTTCGAGGTTTTCATTGCACAGAGCTACAAAACACAGCTCGTAGCTGGGACCAACTACTTCATTAAGGTAATGTTTGTAATGGAAACAGTGAGCTCAGTGGCAACATTAAAAAGCTCTTCAATAGAAAAACATATCATCAATAAGAGTATAGTTGGTAGATAATCTGATCTCTCAGGGGAAACTAAAGCGATGATCACTGGATTTTTTTTTCAGCTACTACTTCTACACTCTGGGCTTATGTGGTTTTATATTTAAGCGGAGGCTCATACAAAACTTTTTGACTTTCTAGCCTGAAGTGTTACTTATCACTGCAAAATTTGAGAGAAACCTGCAAAATAAAATGAAAATTCATGTGCACTTCATACTGTCTCAGCCATGAACAGAGCTCAACAAATGTTCTGTTTGTGAACATTAGAGCCATCAGGCACTCTACGTATGTATATGAAGGTGTAGATTCTCCATTTCCACATGTTAGCATGTCGTTTGGCTAGTGTGACTTACCACAGCTGTGTTAAAATGATCAGCAGTACTTCTATGTGCACAAGGATCTCCTTTAAGGATCTCCTTTAACTTTTCTTGTACTTCCTTGCAGCTCTATGTTGGAGATGAAGAATATGTCCACCTCAGTGTTTATGAAAAACTCCCGTGTGATGGAGGAACGCTCGAGCTGACTGATCTGCAGCACCCAAGACTCAATATGACAGTATTGAGTACTTCTAATGGGAAGATGAACCAGCCAAACATCAGTGCCTACAGCCTGTACTCTCATTGTAATCCATTAATAACCTGCCTCTTCATGAGGGGAAAGCTTTCCTTGTTTACATATAATAACATACTGCAGATAATAGAAGGCAAAATTGATCAGTTAAATACGAGGTGGGTAAATAAATGAAGCTGATTATTTTTTTTCTGTTGTGGTTTCTAATTTTGTGAAATGTGCTCAAAGCTGAGGAGGGACCACTGGACGTGGAAGACTTTGTCACTGATCACATTTGGTTTGCTGTCTTTGACCAGGAACTTGAAGTTGTCCATGGTTTCCTGGACGTTCTTCTGATGAAGCACGTACCCACACCCAAATTGATATCGGCTACGAAGATCCCAAGGAGATCTCAGGCCGGATGAGACATAAAGTATAAGCTCTCCAGTAGTTTCTGGGTCTTGCTCATAATTGCCTTTGAGTTAGGTGTGCACTGATAATCTCCAAAGGGAAAATATCCAGGTGAGATCCCGCTAGATGTCTTAGAACCTCACCCTAAAGTTGAGCTCAACGCTGGCTCAAAAGGAGATGAACATAATTATTTTACCCATTCAGACCCAATTTTAATAAAATACCATTAGTAGGAAGTGAACTGACTCAGATCAGGTCTGATAGGAGTCAGTCAAAAATAACCACACGGGTTAAAAATGGGTTAAAAATAATGTTTTAAATATGCCAAAAATGTCACAAAGCACTGCTGCAGCTTGTTAAATCAGCAGGAGAACCAAAGTCACACGATGGTCTTTAAAGACAATTAGTGCTGATATTTATGCTTGCACACAATTTTACTGTGAGGAGGGGGACACCCAAAAAAGACTGATTGAATCTTAATAGTAAAAATCTTTTGCATTTTTTGGATAGTATCACTTCCATAATTTGCAGCCTTGGGCCAATTCACAGTACTTGGAGAAATAAAATATCCTGGAAATGAAAGTGAAAGTTATTATTGGCTCTGGGTTTCTGCTCATTTACACCTTCCACAGAAGGTTGTGGAAAGGAAACACTTAGATGAGAGCCCCACTGCTTCAAAATTGGCCAAATGACCTTCAGGAAGCTCAGCATAAACACCACAGAGATGAAAACAGTACTAAATTATGCATTAATATCCAGAATAGTAATATCTCAATCATATTTTTAGATTGAGTGCAAGCATTTGGCAGAATATGGAAGCAACTGCTCACAGTCGGGATGATATTTACAGTTTGTACTAGAAATCTCATCTGTTTTATTTATACATATTGCCTCCGTCTCTCAGGCTAAGGGTTATTTCAGTTATTGAGAATGTATTTTCATTAAGAAAATGATGTTTACAAGCTTCAAATTGAGCATGCGACACATTAAAGTGGCTTTGTTTGATTTGTTGGGATATAGTTGGGATATATTTGCTGTACACAATATATCCCAACCATGACTGTGGTGATCCCACACTAAGCTAAAAGTAGCCTTCATTTCCTTTTAATATCATACACCGTCAGCCAATTGATGTGAGTTTTTAAAATACACATGTAGTATATGGTTTATTAGTATTCACTATGACACAAAAAAGGAAAATTATCCTAATTTTTTATGAATATTTGAAGCAGGTTACACAAAAACATCAAAGCTTACAGGAGGACGGGAAAAGGCAAAACTTTGCTACAGAAATATCCTGTCCTTCCAAACATGTCCTTTGCAAAAATATTTTCACTCTCTGTTTCCGGAGGTGCCCGCCCTTTGCAAAAGCGCCCAGTTTCTCAGCACATGAATACATCCACAAATTCACAAAAGGTCAGAGCACGCACACTCTCGCAGACATGCCCTCACTCTGCCATTTCAATCATCCCACTGTAATAAAACTGTGCACACACACAGACACACACACACACATCTCTTTTCCGTTGTCCTCCACCATGAAGAGCAGGTTGGTGCTGTTGGTCATGGTGAAGGTGAAGCGGTATTTGAGCGAGTTGGAGCCGTCGTGGTTGTAGCTGATGCGGTTCTGGTCGATGTCGTCCATGGTGAAGCTGCTTATCTGTCGGTAGCGTTGGCTGTTGATGGTGCGCTCGATGGTGCCGTGTCGAGGAGCCTGGATGACGCTGAAGACGATGGACTCCACCTGGAGGAAGGTGGTGTAATAGGAGGGAAAATGCAGGGAAAGGAAGGACGGCTCAATGATATCGCCTGCAATGTCTCCCTAGGATGAAGCTACATAAAGAAGCAGTGTTGGTTCTGCACAACCAACAAACCAGCAAAATAGTGAGAACTCAAATTCAGGAATCAGCTTCAAAATATCTATAGTGGCGAACCTTAACATCACTTTTGGGTGTTACTCTCTAAAATTCTACAATAAGGCAGTAGAAAATAAATCTTCAAGTTTTTACTGAGAATTACAGATTTATGGGATTAACAGTGTTGGATTATCCCTTAAGCCGGCTGCTTAGTTTAGCCATCTTAGGTAATCATCTCAAAATAAACATTCAGAGGTCCAGCTCTTTTCTAAACTGGTATCTGTACTGCTTTGGGATGATTCCAAACATGATGCCAATTAGTTCACAAATCATACCAAGCTTCAAATATATGATCTGTTTATATTGTGCAGCTCATAAAGAGAATTTGATGCCTAAAGGAGGAAAAAGGCAAATAAGCTCATTTAAATTACTTCATACATATTATTAACTCTACAATATATGCAGCAGAGGATGGATAACATCCAACATTTGCTTTAGTTTCGCCTTTAATTAAAGAAGTATGAGTGTGCACGCTGAAGAAATCAGTCCTTCAATGCTGTATTTTGACCTCAGTTACACATTTGAAAAGTTTTTGTTTTGTTTTATTTTAAGACCTTCTGAAGTACTCAAAGCGTCTCTGTTGTAGTTCCCGCCACAGAAGGTGACACCTGATTCTTGTCATGATGTCACGCATATACTGTAATTAAAGCTGTGAAAGATTTGCAGAAAACGTATGTAGCCAGTGTGTTACCTCTGTGTCCGCATCGGTGGCTTTCAGCTCAAACTCAGTGATGGTCTTCCTCACACCCTCCTGCACCCTCATGCCAGGGACCTGAAGAAGAGGCAGGGAGTCGTCCACAGGCTTGATAGTGATGTAGAAAGTCTGAGCAACCTGAAGACAAAGAACAATAATAAGATGATGAAACAACCTATGAGCGATACACATATGTGTAACCAAAACTACATCCTGCCATCAACTTCCTGCTTTTCACTGAGAACTTTCTCAACAATTCAGCAAATAGAAAAGTCTCATTGTGATGAAAAGTTTAACCCCAAAGGGCTACACAACTTCACCAAGCACCACAGTGGCCACAAAGCTTCCACACATTGCAGTCAGCCAGGCGTGAAGGTCAAATGACCTTTTCACATGTTTACTCGAGTCCTTGTGATCCTCATTAGTTTGAATTAGCAAGGCAGATTTATGCATGAGGAGACCGGGACAGGAAGCTGCTACTTTCCGCTGTTATAAAAGCTGTAGAGTTTGTTAGTTTTCACATTTCTTTAATATCTTTCAATTTAATGACATAGTTAAGGTTTTTTTTTTTTTTTTTCATTTAATCTAAGCGTTTAAGTGATCAGAAAACTTTTCTTTCTTAATTCCTGTTAACAGAAACCAATATACAACAAGGGGGGAAAAATAAATAAATAAAATAAAATAAAAAGCAATGTATATGCATACATATATGTGAGTGAAACTATATACATGGTGTATGTGTAAGAAATATTGAAACAGAAACATTGTGGGTCTGTATACAAGGGCAGTTATATAATGTAATAAACAAATAAGGGTGGAGGGGCTATGGTCATTTAGGGTGGAGATGGTAGTTCTTCTGAATTTCCACTTTCATTGATTTCCAGCTGTGATATTTCATTTTCCAACATTTGCACATTGAAAAGTTTAACAAACCCATAATACTATCATATAAATTGCAATATTAAACAAAACAAGGAGTCAAACAGAAAAACAAACAAACTGATAGGTTCATAGCATAAACCTATTCGCTGGAACGTTGAAGACAATGTAATTACACAGCAAGCAAGACACAAGTAGGCAACGTTCTTTGTTTCCGTGCACGGGAGAGAACCGGACAAGCGCCGTTCCTTCGCTTGACCCCAGTTGCTCTCGTCCACTCCCCCGTACACTGCTCTTTTATTGAGGTTACATGAATATGCATAGGGTCATTAACATATGACATATACATACACACAAAGAGTACCTTGCCTGTGCGTTGTGTAAGTGTGTGTGTGTGTGTGTGTGTGTGTGTGTGTGTACCTGTGAAGACTCCCCAACGCTGGTGCCAGGAGTCTAACGGTCCATCTAAACAAAAGGCTCTTATACTTAACCAGATACAGAGTAGGTGTCCTCCTATACCATAAATCAGTAAGAGCAGATATAACCTCTCTCCTGACCTTAAGTTGTGTGTGCATGCCAGAACACTCTGGAATGCATACAAAGTTTGCAGACTATTAAGGATCAAACCTCTATCAATTTACAACTAAGCATATATAAGTAGATATTTCTAAGCATAAATGACAATCAACAATATAAATCTAACACAAACCAAAAATGGTTGTAAATCCTGATTTGTATCAGCTACCAGTTAACCTATATTAGTTCCTTTGAGATTAATCAAAGTTTCCTTTAGTTGTTGTTCTAACTGTCTGATCAATACAATCGATAGAACTCCACTCAGTTCTATCGATTTAATTTAGCCTCATTCAGTCCACCCAATGCTTTCACTCACTGTATGCGCAAACTGGTTATGATACCCAGTAACACTTCAACGAGTTACCAATACAACTCAAACAAAATGAATTTGTCTTGAAAGATGCTATATAAATAAAACTGTACTTTTACTTACTTTCTTTACTCACTTTTTCTTTCTTTCTTTTTTTTTTTTTTTACAAAAGTAACAGGGATTGAAACTTTATTGGTAATTTTCCAAGCAAAAATTTATCCTCATTCAAAAGTCATGTAAGAACCTCACTGGCTTACGGAATGTTGATGTTATTTAAAAAATTCATACAAAAAATATGACCTCATTCAAAAATGTCATGTGACAACCTCATGGCTTATGGAATTCTGATGTCACCGGCTTCTAAAGCTTTGATCCTTTGAAGCTTTGATCCTCAAAATCCTTAAATAGGGGTGAGGATGTACAACTTTTAGTCCGTTATTTGCAGCACTTATGTCAGCAGCGTTCAAACATTCACCAGTAAAGCATTTTGAAACCTTTGGATCCTTTTCGTAGTCACGGTAAACAGACTCCAACATGTCTCAGAAAAAGCAAGAAAGACAAGAAGCTGACCCCAGCTCTATTCCATGGTATGAGCCCCTAGACCCTTATATGAGCTCTCTACCTTGGGATGAACAGGTAGAATTAGAGGAACAGCGATTGGAAGAAATGCAGAATGAAAATCTCATGAACAGAGAGAAGATTAAGATCCTGACGGAAGAAAATGAGAGAAAGAGCGCTGAATTAGAAAAATTATCCTACCAGCTTCAAGAAAAGAAGGTATTGAGGAGAAACAATGGGCTCTCCGAGATAAGAAGAATCAGGTGCTCCAAGAAAAGCTGGATGAAGCTCTGGAAAAAATTAAAGATCTGCTCCAAAAGGAGAAAAGAGAGCATTAAAGGGATAAAATGCTCAAGAAGAATCAGGAGCTCCAAGAAGAGCTTGATGAAGCTCTGGAGAAACTTAAAGAAATCCACCAAGAAGAGAAACAACAGGCCGAGCAGAGAGACATGCAGCGCAAACTCCAAGCCATGGAGGAAAAATACAAAGCGCTGCAGGTAAAGCATGACAAAACTCTGCACAAAATCAACAGTTGCTTCAAGACAAGAAGCAAATGGAAATGAAACAGAAGGAAATGGACTCCAAGCATGACGAGATGGAGGAAAACACAGACTGCTCCAAATCAAGCTTGAGAAAACAGTGCACAGAAATAAAGAGTTCATTGAAGAGAGAGAGCAACAAGAAATCCTCGAGAAAGAAACGGACTCCAAGCTTGAAGTCTTGGAAGAAAAACTGAAAATGCTCCAAATAACTCTTGAGGAAACACTGCTCAAAAATACAGAGATGCTTCACGAGAATGACCAACAAAAAATACAAAAGGAAGAAATGGATTGCAAGCTGAGGAACATCGAGAAACAAAATAGAGGCTTGCAAGTAATGCTTGATGAAACTCTGGAAAGGAATAAAGAGTTCCTTCACGAGAAAGACCAACGGAAAATACATCAGCAAGAAATGGATTGCAAGCTGAGGCACATCGAGAAACAAAATAGAGGCTTGCAAGTAATGCTTGATGAAGCTCTGGAAAGGAATAAAGAGTTCCTTCACGAGAAAGACCAACGGAAAATACATCAGCAAGAAATGGATTGCAAGCTGAGGCACATCGAGAAACAAAATAGAGGCTTGCAAGTAATGCTTGATGAAGCTCTGGAAAGAAATAAAGAGTTGCTTCACGACAAAGACCAACAGAAAATACATCAGGAAGAAATGGAGTGCAAGCTGAGGAACATCGAGAAACAAAATGAAGGCTTGCAAGTTATGCTTGATGAAACTCTGGAGAGAAATAAAGAGATTCTCCAAGACAAGAAACAAGAGCCCGTGAGCAGAGAGAGACCTGCAGAGCAAACTCCAAGCCATGGAGGAAAAATGCAAAGCTCTGCAGGTGAAACATGATAAAACTCTGCACAAAAATCGACAGTTGCTTCAAGACAAGAAGCAAATGGAAATGAAGCAGAAGGAAATGGACTCCAAGCTTGATGAGATGGAGGAAAACACAGACTGCTCCAAATCAAGCTCGATAAAAAGTGCACAGAAATAAGGAGTTCATTCAAGAGAGAGAGCAACAAGAAATGCTCGAGAAAGAAACGGACTCAAGTTTGCAGTCTTGGAGGAAAATGCAAATGCTCCAAATAACTCTTGAGGAAACACTCCTCAAAAATAAAGAGCTGCTTCAAGAAAAAGACCAACAGAAAATACATCAGGAAGAAGAAAATGTTTTCTCCTGAAGAAAAATCTAACACTCCAAGAATTGTATAACGAAACGAGGTACAAAACATCTGTACTGGAAGGAGAAAAGAAAAAATGGAAAAACAATGCTCAGCGATGCAGAGTAGCATCAATGAAATGCTGAGAAAAATACCGAACTTGAAGAACTTTCTAAGACCTTGAAGTACAAAAACACTGAAATCCAGGCGCAAAAGCAAGAACAACAGAAAACACATAAAGACCTGCAGTGTAGACTTCAAGAAATCCAGAAGAGAAACCAGCAGCTGGAAGACATGCACACAGATGTGCACAAGGCAAAGCGAATAGAGGAGGCAACAGTTAAAGAACTGCAAGACAAGCTTAAAGAAAAACAAGAACAATTAGAAGACATGGTGAAAAGATGCAGCAAACTTGAGAAAGAAAACACAGAAACAATGGATGAGCTGAAAACCCTCATCCTTGAGAAAAAAGTGCTCGTGGAACATTATCTGAAAAAAAAAAAAAACGTTTCCACTGGTTCTGGAGGAGGGACACTGCTGCTTCTCACCTGATGTAACCATGTCTTCCTCCGCCTCTATTCCAACTTAATTTTCCCCTTCCCTTCCCTTCCCTCCCTCCTTTTTCTTTTTCACACCCTCACCCCCGACCAGTCCCGGCAGTTGACTGCCCCTCCTGAGCCTGGTTCTGCCATAGGTTTCTCCTTTAAGTGTCTTTCACTTTAAAAGGAGTTTTTCCTATCCACTGTCGCCTGGTGCTTGCTCAGAGGGGATTGTTGGGGTTTTCTCTCTTCTCTCTCTTTCCTTCTTTTTATTCCTCTTTTTACCTCTTTTCCCCCCTTCTACCTTTTTTTTTTTTTACCAAATAAACAAAATTGGCCACATTTTACATGTGTTTGAAAAATGTCTTCATTCAACAATAATTCATCTTAGGTATAAAAACAAGAAGTGGGTAATAGCTGCATGTGTGTTTGTGTGTCTGCATAATATACATACTTGTATCCCAGAAGGAATTAATACTAGATGGGTAGAGAGGTTTTAAAGACTAGAAATGTAAACATGTGAGTCCTGTCTTGAAATAAAAATCTATAATTCCCTATATTCCTATCTATTCCAAACAACTGTAGTAAGTAACAAAGTTTCATATTTGTCTTTCACTTTGACTCTTAATTTATTAACCATGAACAAGAGGTCAGAGGTCAAATGTGGCATGATACCTTTAATCTTTATATGACACTTTCTGTATGTAGACCAGAGATGGGCGATAATGCATAATTTGATTACTTTTTTCAAGTAACGAGTAAAGTAAGGGATTACTATTGCAAAAAAGGTAATTAGATTACTGTTACTTTCCTGTAAGCATGCTGCGGTACTGCGTTACTAATTTGATGTGATTTCGTTTGCGCGAGTGTCTCATGACAATGACGTAAGCGAGTGCGGCATTCGTGGCAACAGCTGTGTGCAGATCAAAAATAGATAATATAACGAGTGCGGGAGAGAGTATGACCGTGCAGCGTTTAAAGCTTGGAAGTACTGACCTTATTTTGAGTTTGATTCCGTAAAAGTGACAAAACATTAGCGTCTGATGTTCACTGCGTGGGAAGAAAACGCTTTTTACAGCGATAAAACCCTAAACTTCAAAGCAAGCACCGAGTGCGCTGCCATGGGAATGCGAAATTCACAGAGAAACTCCAAGATTCTTCCACTGACATGCGGCACAACTGCACCAGGGCAAACCTCCGCCTGCCCCACTCCTGCTAAGCAGGGGAAATAGAAACAACAGGACCGCTGAGTCTTTGATTTGATTTATTTTCTGCTGTGTTTTACATGCATTTATTTGAAAGAGTGAGTGTAAACACAAAAACTATTTTATGTGCTGGAATGTGCAGAAAATAGGTTCAAATGTTAAACAAATTTCAGTAAAGTAACAGGATTACTTTTGGGGGGATAATCAGTAATTAGTTACTGATTACTTTTTTCAAGTAACTTGACCAACACTGATTGTGATTGCTTTGGTTGCAATCAGATTGCCATGGTCACCTGCAGTTTGCATGTAGGATGCCAACTACTCACCAAGTGGTGGAAAAAGTTTGGTTTGGTTTGGCTTTCATCTTTACTTTTGCGCTCTCCTGTGTCTCATTGTCTAATCAGTGCATTTGTAATCCTGCCCTTCCCTCTGCTTTGCCTCACAAACAGCATGCACGCCTGACTTGACTGCAGGATAAAATAAATGAGGGCATTATAAAATGAAAAGGAGCAGAGAGAAGAATACATTTAAAGTCCCCCTATCAAACAAAGATTTATCAGTAAAACCTGGCTTTTGGCAGCGTTTGGGAAAACAATTCATCCCAAATTAAATCAAAGTATTAAAAATCAGATTCTTATCCTAGTAAAAGGGAGAAAGGATGGACTATAGCAGAGGAGCTGAAAAAAGCTGAGATTTATGTAGAACGAGAACAACACTGGAGTTTTATATCAGGAGGTGTGAAAAAGTGATATAGGTTTGAAAGATGTGAAGAAAGGATAGAAAAGATTGAGAGAACGCAAAGAAGTCATCAGAGGGCAGTACGGCAGGAAGAGGTATGGACAGAGAGCTTCCTGTAGTCACATCTGAGAGGGTGCAATAACCAGAAAAGTGAAAAGGTGAGAAAATAATGGGCTAAAAAGAGCTGCAAAGATATGAGAGAGAAATGCTGTAAGCATGTCTCCAGGCTCTGAATTGAAGGATTTTAGCACACAATGTTATGTGTTTTCAAACTCACAAAATCATATTTTACGTTCTTGTAGCAATAACCATGTGAGACTGAAGTTTAAATACTTTTCTTCCCACATCCTGTGTGTAAGAGTCAATTATAGCATCATTTGGAGAGTTATATTTCATTTAGCATGTTATCCTTTTGAACGCATATCTGAAGGGGACCTAAAATAAAGCACAGTTCAGTCAGAGGGTCTCTTATTGATTGAAATCAACTTTTCCAGCTTTTAGGAGATAACTGAAAGTACACATGAAAGGTGGTCAGTAGGTTGTCAGCATTATTTTATTAGCAAATTTGACCATTAATCAGTGTTTCTTTTATCTTGTTACTGACGCTTGTCTTTGTTAATTACATCAATGTGAATTTTGTGGTTTGTTTTGTTCGACAAAGTATCGAGTCAGGTGTTGTACTTGGTTTTTCATAGGACAGCACAGAGTTCTGTGAAAAGTTTCTTTCTCACATGAGCTAGAGCTAAAGCAAAATCGTCAGGCCCATAAATGTTTTAAAAAGTGAATAAATAATATTATACAATAGTCAGGATGAACTGTAGCACATAAACATTTGATGATAGACTTTAAATATTTGACTTTTATTTGACGTGTATTGTGTTTATCCTATAGACCAGAAACACTTCATCATTTGAATGACAAACTAAGCAAAAGACAAGAAAGAAGTACTGTGTCAGACTAAAAGAGTTGACTTTAGACTTAACTTGCTGTCGTCTGATCTTCAAGCTTACTGTATACCCATAAGGGTGGTATTTATGTTTTTAATTACATTTTGAAAAACAAAACAAAAACAAATACATTTCCTTAATGATATAAGCAGTAAATGACACTATAGACTCAGCTGATCTTACTTACTGGATATTGTATGTTTCTGTCATGAGTCATGCTCTGAGTGCGTGCACCGTGACGGCTCCACTCCATCAGTCATTAAGAGTGCAAGCCTGGGAATGCTGGGCACCCCGTGGCTGGAATAAGAGAGCTGCACACTGAAGTGGGAAATGGCAGATATAGGCTGGTGGTGAGGAAAGTCCAGGACTGCCAGTGTGTGTTCAGATACCTGTAAGTATATTGATTACTGCAGTGTGTGTTATTGATGGTAAGAGTTCTGGTGATGTTGATTATGAACGCGACTGCATCTTGGATTTCTTTAATCAGTGTTTTGCAGTTATCTTATAAATGTGAAAGCATTGTGACATGTACAGCATTTTGGATAAAGTCGCTGCTCTTTGGACGGCCTCAATGCTGCGTGTGTATAATGTAATTAGCACCATAGTGCTGCGTGCACCAGAATAGTTGCAGCTGTCAACCTTACGGTAAGTTGGTGGCAGAGCAGTGGGGAAGGCTAAAGTAACTGTGTGTGTGTGTGTGTGTGTGTAGATTATATAAATGAACATATAAATTATAGAAACTACATAATTTATTAACTTTTTAAAATTCCCCTGTCGCCCCTGCGGGCGGTCTATCCTTCAAGCTCGGGTCCTCCACCAGAGGCCTGGGATCTTGAGGGTCCTGCGCAGTATCTTAGCTGTTCCTAGGACTGTGCTCATCAGGACAGAGATCTCGGATGTTGTTCCAGGGATCTGCTGGAGCCACTCGCCTAGCTTGGGAGTCACTGCACCTAGTGCTCCGATTACCACTGCAACCAATGTTACCTTCACCCTCCACATCTTCTCGAGCTCTTCTCTGAGCCCTTGGTACTTCTCAAGTTTCTCGTGTTGTTTCTTCCTGATGTTGCTGTCGTTTGGTATCGCTACGTGTATCACTACGGCCTTCTTCTTCTGCTTCTCTACCCCCACCATGTCCGGTTGGTTAGCTACCACCATTTTGTCCGTCTGTATCTGGAAGTCTCACAGGACCTTAGCTCGTCATTCTCGACCACTGTACAACTTCCAGGCCATACTCAGCACAGATGTTCTTGTATATTATGCCGACCCCTTGGTTATGGTGTTTCCTGCCTGCTAGCATCTTGCACCCAACCGTTCCTGGAGTTTCTCAGGGGCATCTTTACACAGCCTGCACCTGGGGTCTTGCCTGGTGTGGTAGACCCCAGCCTCGATGGATCTTGTGCTCAGAGCGTTCCCCTGTGCTGCCATGATTAGTGCCTCTGTGCTGTCTTTCAGTCCAGCTTTGTCCAGATCCTGGTGGGATTTCTGGATGTCATCTGCCAGATTTGCAAGTTCTGCTGGTGATACATACCGTGCAGGGCCCTGTCCTTAAATGATGGTTCTTCTCCTTGATCCTCCTCTTTCTCTGTTTCTCTGGTTTCTGCTGCCAGAGTTATTCACTAAGCATGCAGTCATTAGTGGCCACCTTCCTGATGTACTCATAGATGTCTGTTGTCTCATCCTCCACAGTGGTTCTGACACTCACTAGTCCTTGGCCTCCTTCCTTTTGCTTTGCGTACACTCTCAGGGTGTATCCCAGCAGGGTATCTAATCCCTGGCATCTGATCACAGGTACTGATCATAGGGACAAGCTCTGCAAAAGCTGTTCCATCGATGCATCAATCAGCATAGCATCTGTGTCTTTTCCAGACTTTGATCCTACAATCCAGCTGGCAGAGTCTGCATTCATTGCTAAACATAACATTTCTCCTCACGTTCATGCTTAGTGGACATGTCGCTGATGTCAGTGCTAATGGGCCTGATGCATCGTCTGGGCAGAGCACCACTGGTAAAATCATCGTGCAAACTTTGACTGCAAATCTTTAGCAGACTGCGTACGGTTTCTAAATGCAGACAGTGTGCGGAAACGGTCTTCTTGTGGTGTCGTGTTCCTCTGGTGTCAAGTTTGAAGTTGCCGTATGGCACAGGCCCTATCCACATCAGTTAAATGTAGCATGCTTGGAGAATATGATCGCTGCAAGAGGGTCCATGCTCACAGGAGATACTAAGTGGGCACCAACCAGGCACTGGATTGTCAGTACCTGGGGTACCTGAAGCTCAAAACCAGAGTCAATAGCAGAATAAGCTATTTGGCTTTGGCAGAGAAGATCTGGCAAGTTTTTTATGGGCATAATCCACATACTCACCTCTGCTGCTCAACACAGGAATATATTTTCCTTACAAACATGGCACCATTTAAAGGAAAATGAACAGACTTTCCCATAGCATAAGATTTATTGCCAAGAAGAAGTGTGACAGCAAAGAAATGATTGCTCAAATATAAGTTTCCTTAGTTTTGTGTTAAGTTTATATGTTTGTAATAAGTAAAAAGTAAATATTGTACAATGGTGTGGAGGAGCTGGATGAGATTTTAAATACTTTAGTTTGACAACCATCTGCTCTAAACAGGTTTATATAGACTCAAGATTCCTTTTATCATTTTCTTGAAAACGTGTTTTTGGGGTGTTTTGCAAAACTGTAAGGTTCCTCAGTCACACACTTTTTTCCCTTCAGTTGAAAAAACTTGCAGATCTGGCATATTGATCTATCTAAGGTTTGACAGCTTATCTCTGGACAGTCAGCTTAAAGTAGAATTTGCAAAGTTCATGGTATTTATTTAAGATAATTTTTGACTGCCACAGCTGTGGCACATAAATTATTTTTATAAGACATTCATCACGACTACAGACTGACAGGACTACGCGAAACACCTTTTAGTTATCGTCCTTTTTAGTGGTCTGAAAAGTTCATATGAAAGCATAGGTTTATCTGTTTTAAAGACACAGATAATTTAAGACAGTTACACAAGTAGATATTTCAAGAAGACAGTGTAAGCAAACATTTAGGGGCTGTGGTTTCACATGTTGCTCCTCCTATCATGCGTTAGAGTCACCTTCCAGTAAGTTTCCAGGTCACTTACCCAGTATATGTACTGGGACTGGCACCAGTATGTTTGAGACACATAAAACCAGAAAACTGTCTCCTCTGTTTATTTCAGCAGACTTTCACAATGGATGCCATAAAATGTGGAGGATTCTCGAAGGTGAAAGACGCTGATGAGGAAATTCAGACAATCTGTGATGAGGTGAGCTTCTTCATAACATTCAGACAGACACATCAACTCTGTGCTCTGCATTTTACGTTGTTTTACTTTTATTTTGTCCATATACAGGTTAAGTGTCAAGTAGAGGAAAAAAGAAATGAAGCATATGCCGTGTTCAAAGCTGTTCAGTACAAGAGTCAAGTGGTGCAAGGAATCAACTATGACATCAAGGTAATTAAAAGTGTGACATCATACATGACAGTGATTATTAATGGAAGAAAATAAAGAAAGTGTTTATGGACTGAGTTACTTGTGAGATCCAGATGAGCTGTTGAACAGATTGAAGATCTTCAGTGTTCAACAAGTACAAGTTTCCTCTGATTTGACTGCAGGTTCATGTAGGAGGAGACAGCTACCTTCTTCTGCGGGTCTGGAAGAAGCTTCCATGTTATGGAGGGGAAGCCGTTCTTTCTTCTGTGCAATAAAACCACATAAGAAGATCCAATCATACCTTTCTAATCTGAAGCCAGTACACACCCGATTTCAGCTGGTTACTCCAAATTTGTGTGGAAGAAAACAAAATGTTTTAATACCATCAAATAATTAAAATGAAGTAATATTCCTTTAAAGGTTTGAGCCAAAAGCGGTGCATTTTAAAACTGCAGTTACTGTGAAATATGGTACAATGTCAAAAAAAAAGTTTTCAAAAAGAATATCAAAAGAAAGATTCAAAGAATTTCTTGGTTGTTGAGTTCTTGACAGTTGTGAGGTTGAATTTCTTGCAAGAAGTCACGGGCCAATTTGCAAAAATGTGTCGAGGGTGTTTAATTACAAAGTTCTAGGTGGAGATGGATTTTACATCAAAAACACTCATTATTCACACTTTATATATTTGGAATAAGTTATGAACAATCACCAACAAGATTTCTCATTAAAGACGCTGTTACGACCCAGCTCAAAAGCCGCGACATAAAGATGGAGACAAACACCACAATTTCAACGAGAAGAGGTTTTATTTTGAATTATATTACAAGTTAGTTAAAATAGCTGGTACCACACCTGACTCGCTGTGGTCAATTAGCAACAGCTGAACACTCTTGCACTGCCACTGCAAAGAGATTAGGGGCTGCAGAGGGGCGTAACAGATGCACAAATATGACAGAAAAGAAGCTGTACTGCCATAAAATAATCACAGCAGCATGTCTCTGTACTGGATCTCACTGAAAAGTTGGACATATCAGAGCGTATTTAGCTTTGGGCAGACTCACTGCCGTGTCAAGAATACAGTTAATTCAGTTCACTTTCTGTTGCTCTAGTTCACATCAACATTTTTATTTTGAACTATTTGCAAAGAGTCAAGGTGCTTGAAAACACTGCAGTGAAGACACGACTCACAGCAAATGGATGTTCCCCCAAAGGCTAGGTAAAAGGTACACACTGCCTTATACCAAAATAAAATAGTCACAAGCTAAAGAGACAAAGAAACAGCAAAGTGCAAAGAGAGCCTCCACTGATCCCGAGTCCCTATATGAAACATGTGAGCACCACTGTTGATTCTCGCAGCCAGAAGTTACATTCCTGAGTGTTGAAATGTGACAAGTGCAAATTGTTGCTCTTTGACCCACGACTCAGCTGCTTAGAGGCAGAATCTGTATTCATTGCTAAACATAACATCTCTCCACATGTCCATGTTCAGTGCACGTGTTACTGACATCAGTGCATATGGGAGGAATTGATTGTCTGGGCAGAGCACCATTGGCCAAATCGTCCTGCAAACTTTGACTGCAAATCTGTAGCAGACTGCTTACAGATTTCTAAATGCTGACAGGGTGCGGAAACTGCCTTCTTGTGGTGTCGTGTTCTTAGGACGCTCACTTCGCGGCTTGTCTCTGACATTAGCGGTTAAATAGAACTTGTTCTTCAGTCTGGACTTGGCATTAGGGCTCACTCCAAATAACGTTGCATGTTTTTTTTGTGGAACACCAGTTTGAAGTTGCCCTATGGCGTGGGAACTATCCACATCCTTTAAATGTAGCATGCTTGGAGCAGACCTCTGCTGCACCAGGTTCCATGCTCACAGGAGATGCTAATTAGGCACCAATCAGGCACTGGATTGTCAGCACCTGGGGTACCTGAAGTTCAAATATCGATCCAAATATCGATGGTATTGATACCAACTCTGGCATTGGTAACAGATCGAAAAACTGATTGCGGCCTACACCTTGTTACATGAATGTTGTTTGTGGCGCAAGATGACTTGATGTCATTCATGAGGGATCCATTTCACATATGTTTCACATATTATAGACCAACAAGTTATTTATAGCAGTTTAAATTTGAGCAAACAGTTTTTGGCAAATGCCGGAAATCAGCTTTTGACGGACGATCATTTTTTGGCACAACACCGGCAGACTCCACAGTTAGCTGTCATACGCTTAAATATTTGAGAGATTTATCAACACAAAACGTCTAAAAATGTGAATAAAAGTCATTATTTTCTTGTCTTAGTCTGTCTATGTGTGCATCTTTCTTCTTCTTCTTCTTCTTCTTTTTTACATGACGTTTGGCAAATACCTCCCCCCTAGTCCCTGAGCTGATGGTACGGTCCAAAATGCGGAGTCATATAACTTGTTTTGATTTTTTGATTTATTTTTTTACATAATCGTTTACAAACAGCATCCATCTCGCTCCCCCTGCGCTGGTCCAAAATGCGGAGTCTTGTGAATTGGCGTGTATTTATTAGCTTTTTGGTCGTTTTTTACCAACAAAATGTTGTCGAAGTGGAAATGTGCGGAGGGCTGACCAAGGTGAAGCAGGCTGATGAAGTTGTTCAGAAGATCTGCGATGCAGTGAGTAGAAAATAGAGATTTTACACTCAAAACTTTGTGCACACACAGGGCCTGTGTTTCATATAGATGTTGCTGTCTTTGTTATTCAGATGAAATCTCTCGCAGAGCAGAAAACTGGGAGAAACTTCGAGGTTTTCACTGCAAAGAGCTACAAAACGCAGCTCGTAGCTGGGACCAACTACTTCATTAAGGTAATGTTTGTAATGCAAGCAGTGAGCACAGTGGCAACACTACAAAGCTATGAGGTCTTGCATATAACAAAATATCATCAATAAGAGCATTGATTGTAGATAATCTGATCTCTCAAGTGAAAACTCCAGCCACGATCAGTGTTGTTTCCCCCCCCCACGTAACTACCTCTACACTCTGCGTTTATGTGGTCATTTATATGGAGATTCATACAAAACTTAAACTGTTTTAAGTTTTCTAGCATCACTGCTGATGCTTTCAATCATTGAAAACACCCAAATTTTGGTTAAGTGCATTTAAATCTTTTGGAAGAATCCACAAATGAAAATGCATGTGCGCGTCACACTCCTGGGGTTAACGGACAAAACGAGCAGTTCCTGTACTTGTAGATGTTGACTTGTAATACAAAACACCCCTAATGGGTTAAATAAAGAAGCATAAGCAGATATTTACTTGATAAACTGTCTCAGCCATGAACAGAGCTCAACAAATGTTGTGTTTGTGAACACTAGAACCATCGTGCACTCTATATATGAAGATGTGGATTCCCCATTTCCACATGTTAGCGTGTTGTTTGGCCCACAGTTGTGGCTTACATTACCACAGCTGTAATAAAATGAGCAGGAGTACTTCTATGTGCACATTAAGCATCTCCTTTAAGTTTCCTTGTACTTCCTTGCAGGTCTATGTGGGAGGAGGCGAATATGTTCACCTCCGTGTTTACAAGAAGCTCCCGGCTTATGGAGGAACGCTCGAGCTGACCAATCTGCAGCACCCCAAGAGTCAACATGACAGTATTGAGTACTTCTAATGGGAAAATGAACCAGCCAAAGAATCAGTGCCTATACCCTGTACTCTCATTGTAATCCATTAATAACCTGCCTCTTCATGAGGGGAAAGCTTTCCTTGTTTACATATAATAACATACTGCAGAAAATGGAAGACAAAGTGGATCATGTTTTATACAAAGTACTTAATTAAATGAATGAAGCAGATTTTTTTTTCGGTTGTGGTTTCTGAGTTGTGAAATGTCTGCAGCCCCGGGAGTGGACTGTATTTCATTTGTCACACTGAAAGAGGGCCAGAAAATTACATAATCAGTGAAGCCAAACACACGTCTCTTTCCTAATATGGGCAATGTCTTTAGTAAAACTCAGCTGTGAGCATGTCTCCAGGCTCTGAATTGAAGGATTTTAGCACACAATGTTATGTGTTTTCAAACTCACAAAATCATATTTTACGTTCTTGTAGCAATAACCATGTGAGACTGAAGTTTAAATACTTTTCTTCCCCACATCCTGTGTGTAAGAGTCAATTATAGCATCATTTGGAGAGTTATATTTCATTTAGGATGTTATCCTTTTTGAACGCATATCTGAAGAAGGGACCTAAAATAAAGCACAGTTCAGTCAGAGGGTCTCTTATTGATTGAAATCAACTTTTCCAGCTTTTAGGAGATAACTGAAAGTACACATGAAAGGTGGTCAGTAGGTTGTCAGCATTATTTTATTAGCAAATTTGACCATTAATCAGTGTTTCTTTTATCTTGTTACTGACGCTTGTCTTTGTTAATTACATCAATGTGAATTTTGTGGTT
This sequence comes from Oreochromis aureus, assembly GCF_013358895.1. Lineage (NCBI taxonomy): Eukaryota > Metazoa > Chordata > Actinopteri > Cichliformes > Cichlidae > Oreochromis > Oreochromis aureus. Next base: position 18,541,397 of record NC_052950.1, read on the forward strand.
TGTTTTGTTCGACAAAGTATCGAGTCAGGTGTTGTACTTGGTTTTTCATAGGACAGCACAGAGTTCTGTGAAAAGTTTCTTTCTCACATGAGCTAGAGCTAAAGCAAAATCGTCAGGCCCATAAATGTTTTAAAAGTGAATAAATAATATTATACAATAGTCAGGATGAACTGTAGCACATAAACATTTGATGATAGACTTTAAATATTTGACTTTTATTTGACGTGTATTGTGTTTATCCTACAGACCAGAAACACTTCATCATTTGAATGACAAACTAAGGAAAGATAAGAAAGAAGTACTGTGTCAGACTAAAAGAGTTGACTTTAGACTTAACTTGCTGTCGTCTGATCTTCAAGCTTACTGTATACCCATAAGGGTGGTATTTATGTTTTTAATTACATTTTTGAAAAAATAAAAACAAAAACAAAAACAAATACATTTCCCTTAATGATATAAGCAGTAAATGACACTATAGACTCAGCTGATCTTTCTTACTGGATATTGTATGTTTCTGTCATGAGTCATGCTCTGAGTGCGTGCACCGTGACGGCTCCACTCCGTCAGTTATTAAGAGTGCAAGCCTGGGAATGCTGGGCACCCCGTGGCTGGAATAAGAGAGCTGCACACTGAAGTGGGAAATGGCAGATATAGGCTGGTGGTGAGGAAAGTCCAGGACTGCCAGTGTGTGTTCAGATACCTGTAAGTATATTGATTACTGCAGTGTGTGTTATGGATGGTAAGAGTTCTGGTGATGTTGATTATGAACACAACTGCATCTTGTATTTCTTTAATCAGTGTTTTGCGGTTATCTTATAAATGTGAAAGCATTGTGACATGTACAGCATTTTGGATAAAGTCGCTGCTCTTTGGACGGCCTCAATGCTGCGTGTGTATAATGTAATTAGCACCATAGTGCTGCGCGCACCAGAATAGTTGCAGCTGTCAACCTTACGGTAAGTTGATGGCAGAGCAGTGGGGAAGGCTAAAGTAACTGTGTGTGTGTGTGTGTGTAGATTATATAAATGAAAATATAAATCATATAAACTGTATAATTAATTAATTAATTAATGTATTATTTTAAAATTCCCCTCTCGCCCCTGTGGACTGTCTATCCTTCCAGCTCAGGTCCTCCACCAGAGGCCTGGGATCTTGAGGGTCCTGTGCAGTATCCTGCTGTTCAGGACAGAGATCTCAGATGTTGTTCCAGGATTTCCTGGAGCCACTCGCCTAGCTTGGGAGTCACTGCACCTAGTGCTCCGATTACCACTGGGACTACTGTTACCTTCACCCTCCACATCTTCTCGAGCTCTTCTCTAAGCCCTTGGTACTTCTCAAGCTTCTTGTGTTCCCACTTGTTACAGGATCTAATCTCGATATCTTTCTGCATAGGGACAAACTCTGCAAAAGCTGTCCTATCGATACATCAATCAGCATAGTGTCTGTGTCTTTTCCAGACTTTGATCCTACAATCCAGCTGCTAAAGGCAGAGTCTGCATTCGTTGCTAAACATAAAATTTCACCTCAGGCTCACGCTTAGTGCACATATCGCTGACGTCAGTGCTAATGGGCCTGATGGATTGTCTGGACAGAGCACCATTGGCAAAATCATCCTGCAAACTTTAACTGCAAATCTGTAGCAGACTGCTTACGGTTTCTAAATGCAGACAGTGAGCGGAAACGGTCTTCTTGTGGTGTCAAGTTTGAAGTTGCCGTATGGCACAGGCCCTATCCACATCAGTTAAATGTAGCATGCTTGGAGCATATGATCGCTGCACCAGGGTCCATGCTCACAGGAGATACGAAGTGGGCACCAATCAGGCACTGGATTGTCAGTACCTGGGGTACCTGAAGCTCAAAACCAGAGTCAATAGGAGAATAAGCTATTTGGCTTTGGCAGAGAAGATCTGGCAATATTTTATGGGGATGATCCACATACTCACCTCTGCTGCTCAACACAGGAATATATTTTCCTTACAAACATGGCACCATTTAAGGGAAAATGAACAGACTTTCCCATAGCATAAGATTTATTGCCAAGAAGAAGTGTGACAGCAAAGAAATGATTGCCCAAATATAAGTTTCTTTACTTTTTCTATGAAGTTTATATGTTTATAAAATTAAAGTAAATCATCTGCTCTAAACACGTTTAGACTCAAGATTCATTTTACAATTTTCTTGAAAACGTGTTTTTGGGGTGTTTTGCAAAACTGTAAGGTTCCTCAGTCACACACTTTTTTCACTTCAGTTAAAAAAAATCTTGCAGATCTGGCATATTGATCTATCTAAGGTTTGACAGCTTATCTCTGGACAGTCAGCTTAAAGTAGAATTTCCAAAGTTCATGGTATTTATTTAAGATAATTTTTGACAGCCACAGCTGTGGCACATAAATTATTTTTATAAGACATTCATCACGACTACAGACTGACAGAACTACGCGAAACACCTTTTAGTTATCGTCCTTTTTAGTGGTCTGAAAAGTTCATATGAAAGCATAGGTTTATCTGTTTTAAAGACTCAGATAATTTAAGACAATTACACAAGTAGATATTTCAAGAAGACAGTGTAAGCAAACATTTAGGGGCTGTGGTTTCACATGTTGCTCCTCCTATCATGCGTTAGAGTCACCTTCCAGTAAGTTTCCAGGTCACTTACCCAGTATATGTACTGGGACTGGCACCAGTATGTTTGAGACACAAAACCAGAACACTGTCTCCTCTGTTTATTTCAGCAGACTTTCACAATGGATGCCATAACAGGTGGAGGATTCTCGAAGGTGAAAGACGCTGATGAGGAAATTCAGACAATCTGTGATGAGGTGAGCTTCTTCATAACATTCAGACAGACAGACACATCAACTCTGTGCTCTGCATTTTACGTTATGTTTTACTTTTATTTTGTCCATATACAGGTTAAGTGTCAAGTAGAGGAAAAAAGAAATGAAGCATATGCCGTGTTCAAAGCTGTTCAGTACAAGAGTCAAGTGGTGCAAGGAATCAACTATGACATCAAGGTAATTAAAACTGTGACATCATACATGACAGTGATTATTAATGGAAGAAAATAAAGAAAGTGTTTATGGACTGAGTTACTTGTGAGATCCAGATGAGCTGTTGAACAGATTGAAGATCTTCAGTGTTCAACAAGTACAAGTTTCCTCTGGTTTGACTGCAGGTTCATGTAGGAGGAGACAGCTACCTTCATCTGCAGGTCTGGAAGAAGCTTCCATGTTATGGAGGAGAAGCCGTAGTTACTGGTGTGGAAGACCATCATGACAAAGATCCCATCCAACCTTTTTAATGAATCACACTTTGTATTTCAGCTGCTCTCTGCCTCCAAGCTGCTGCCTCATGACATGTGCTGTTTTATTATCCTGAAAGAAAAAACTGCAATAATGCTCCTTCAGAAGTTAAAGTTATAATCAATATATTAAAAATCTTTATTTCTACACATATATAACTGACTGGAGTTCATCATTTGAAACATTAAAAGTTGAATTCTGTAAAAAACTAAATGATTGTGATCGTTGATTTCTTGCTAGTTATTAACTTTTACCATTGCATTTACCATCATTGCAGCTACTGATGATTTTTTGGATTTTCATATTTGCTTCATCTATAATAACTCCAGGCCTCGAGGGCCGGTGTCCTGCAACTTTTAAATATCAGCCTGGGTCAACACACCTGAATCAAATGATTAGTTTGATTCTGAAGCTGCTTATCTGTCGGTAGTGTTGGCCGCTGATGGTGCGCTCGATGGTGCCGTGTCGAGGAGCCTGGATGACGCTGAAGACGATGGACTCCGCCTGGAGGAAGGTGGTGTAATAGGAGGAAAATGCAGGAAAGGAAGGACGGCTCAATGATATCGCCTGCAATGTCTCCCTAGGATGAAGCTACATAAAGAAGCAGTGTTGGTTCTGCACAACCAACAAACCAGCAAAATAGTGAGAACTCAAATTCAGGAATCAGCTTCAAAATATCTATAGTGGCGAACCTTAACATCACTTTTGGGTGTTACTCTCTAAAATTCTACAATAAGGCAGTAGAAAATAAATCTTCAAGTTTTTACTGAGAATTACAGATTTATGGGATTAACAGTGTTGGATTATCCCTTAAACCGGCTGCTTAGTTTAGCCAGCTTAGGTAATCATCTCAAAATAAACATTCAGAGGTCCAGCTCTTTTCTAAACTGGTATCTGTACTGCTTTGGGATGATTCCAAACATGATGCCAATTAGTTCACAAATCATACCAAGCTTCAAAGATATGATCTGTTTATATTGTGCAGCTCATAAAGAGAATTTGATGCCTAAAGAAGGAAAAAGGCAAATAAGCTCATTTAAATTACTTCATACATATTATTAACTCTACAATATATGCAGCAGAGGATGGATAACATCCAACATTTGCTTTAGTTTCGCCTTAATTAAAGAAGTATGAGTGTGCACGCTGAAGAAATCAGTCCTTCAATGCTGTATTTTGACCTCAGTTACACATTTGAAAAGTTTTTTGTTTCGTTTTACTTTAAGACCTTCTGAAGTGCTCAAAGCGTCTCTGTTGTAGTTCCCGCCACAGAAGGTGACACCTGATTCTTGTCATGATGTCACGCATATACTGTAATTAAAGCTGTGAAAGATTTGCAGAAAACGTATGTAGCCAGTGTGTTACCTCTGTGTCCGCATCGGTGGCTTTCAGCTCAAACTCAGTGATGGTCTTCCTCACACCCTCCTGCACCCTCATGCCAGGGACCTGAAGAAGAGGCAGGGAGTCGTCCACAGGCTTGATAGTGATGTAGAAAGTCTGAGCAACCTGAAGACAAAGAACAATAATAAGATGATGAAACAACCTATGAGCGATACACATATGTGTAACCAAAACTACATCCTGCCATCAACTTCCTGCTTTTCACTGAGAACTTTCTCAACAATTCAGCAAATAGAAAAGTCTCATTGTGATGAAAAAGTTTAACCCCAAAGGGCTACACAACTTCACCAAGCACCACAGTGGCCACAAAGCTTCCCACATTGCAGTCAGCCAGGCGTGAAGGTCAAATGACCTTTTCACATGTTTACTCGAGTCCTTGTGATCCTCATTAGTTTGAATTAGCAAGGCAGATTTATGCATGAGGAGACCGGGACAGGAAGCTGCTACTTTCCCGCTGTTATAAAAGCTGTAGAGTTTGTTAGTTTTCACATTTCTTTCATATCTTTCAATTTAATGACATAGTTAAGGTTTTTTTTTTTTTTTTTTCATTTAATCTAAGCGTTTAAGTGATCAGAAAACTTTTCTTTCTTAATTCCTGTTAACAGCTTGTTTTCTGCACCATTTAAGGTTGTTCCCTGCACTTGAGATTAAAGGTCCCTCTTTGGACACACAAGGACTGTTGACTTATTTCTTGGCCAAAATGGGAACAAAGTTATTTTTAAAACCCAATTAGTCTTTAGGAAGAACAAATAATATTTCAGAGCTTCTGTTGTAGTCAGTAGATATCTGCATCTAGACCTCCTTCATGAATGAATTTTAAAACATGTTAAGCTACCAGGTATCGTAAAAATCTTCTGCCATTCACCTCATTTGTCCCGTCGGACACGGTGAAGGAGAACTGGTCGGTATGTTTCTCTTCTTCACTGGTGTGGACGTACTGGATGCTGCGTGATGCCAGGTCAGCCTGCGTGAAGGTGCTGATCCTAGTGCCTAAAGAGATGAATTCTTCTGCGTCTCTTTCCGTTATACATGTGATGTCTTATCCGTCATATTTTGTTGTGACATGTGTTTATAAGACACCATGGCATTTTCTGGCCACACACTGAGTTTGTTTCCTCAATTTGGCTCTTATCAAATTTACAAGGGGATAAAACTAAACTGAGACTAAAGTTAAACTGAAATAACAATGCTTCTCTTTACTCTGTGTTGCCTCTGAAGATTAAAACCCACTGGGAAACATAATCAGGTTTGTCTGCAACAATCCAGCATCACTCAGCGTGAAACTAAAGGTGACTGTCTTAAAAAGAAGAACCAGATTTTTTTTTTTTTTTTTTTGCTTTCCAGGAGTTCTGTTATCCTCGCTTATTGTGGATGTAAAGACCTGATACAGCCGTTTGCAAGACAACACATTTATGGTTATTCCTGACATACAAAGTGTGCAACAGACACATTACATAGTTATCTATGATGTGCATTAATGAGGAAAAGACTTAGACTTAGACTTAGAGCTTTTTATTGTCATTGTGCAGTTTCTTGCACAGCGAAATTGGGTAGCTTGACCACAAAGGTGCAAAAGTAAGAAGAAGAGAAACCAATATACAACAAGGGGGGAAAAATAAATAAATAAAATAAAATAAAAAGCAATGTATATGCATACATATATGTGAGTGAAACTATATACATGGTGTATGTGTAAGAAATATTGAAACAGAAACATTGTGGGTCTGTATACAAGGGCAGTTATATAATGTAATAAACAAATAAGGGTGGAGGGGCTATGGTCATTTAGGGTGGAGATGGTAGTTCTTCTGAATTTCCACTTTCATTGATTTCCAGCTGTGATATTTCATTTTCCAACATTTGCACATTGAAAAGTTTAACAAACCCATAATACTATCATATAAATTGCAATATTAAACAAAACAAGGAGTCAAACAGAAAAACAAACAAACTGATAGGTTCATAGCATAAACCTATTCGCTGGAACGTTGAAGACAATGTAATTACACAGCAAGCAAGACACAAGTAGGCAACGTTCTTTGTTTCCGTGCACGGAGAGAACCGGACAAGCGCCGTTCCTTCGCTTGACCCCAGTTGCTCTCGTCCACTCCCCGCACACTGCTCTTTTATTGAGGTTACATGAATATGCATAGGGTCATTAACATATGACATATACATACACACAAAGAGTACCTTGCCTGTGCGTTGTGTAAGTGTGTGTGTGTGTGTGTGTGTGTGTGTGTGTGTGTGTGTGTGTACCTGTGAAGACTCCCCAACGCTGGTGCCAGGAGTCTAACGGTCCATCTAAACAAAAGGCTCTTATACTTAACCAGATACAGAGTAGGTGTCCTCCTATACCATAAATCAGTAAGAGCAGATATAACCTCTCTCCTGACCTTAAGTTGTGTGTGCATGCCAGAACACTCTGGAATGCATACAAAGTTTGCAGACTATTAAGGATCAAACCTCTATCAATTTACAACTAAGCATATATAAGTAGATATTTCTAAGCATAAATGACAATCAACAATATAAATCTAACACAAACCAAAAATGGTTGTAAATCCTGATTTGTATCAGCTACCAGTTAACCTATATTAGTTCCTTTGAGATTAATCAAAGTTTCCTTTAGTTGTTGTTCTAACTGTCTGATCAATACAATCGATAGAACTCCACTCAGTTCTATCGATTTAATTTAACCTCATTCAGTCCACCCAATGCTTTCACTCACTGTATGCGCAAACTGGTTATGATACCCAGTAACACTTCAACGAGTTACCAATACAACTCAAACAAAATGAATTTGTCTTGAAAGATGCTATATAAATAAAACTGTACTTTTACTTACTTTCTTTACTCACTTTTTTCTTTCTTTCTTTTTTTTTTTTTTTTTTTTACAAAAGTAACAGGGATTGAAACTTTATTGGTAATTTTCCAAGCAAAAATTTATCCTCATTCAAAAGTCATGTAAGAACCTCACTGGCTTACGGAATGTTGATGTTATTTAAAAAAATTCATACAAAAATATGACCTCATTCAAAAATGTCATGTGACAACCTCATGGCTTATGGAATTCTGATGTCACCGGCTTCTAAAGCTTTGATCCTTTGAAGCTTTGATCCTCAAAATCCTTAAATAGGGGTGAGGATGTACAACTTTTAGTCCGTTATTTGCAGCACTTATGTCAGCAGCGTTCAAACATTCACCAGTAAAGCATTTTGAAACCTTTGGATCCTTTTCGTAGTCACGGTAAACAGACTCCAACATGTCTCAGAAAAAGCAAGAAAGACAAGAAGCTGACCCCAGCTCTATTCCATGGTATGAGCCCCTAGACCCTTATATGAGCTCTCTACCTTGGGATGAACAGGTAGAATTAGAGGAACAGCGATTGGAAGAAATGCAGAATGAAAATCTCATGAACAGAGAGAAGATTAAGATCCTGACGGAAGAAAATGAGAGAAAGAGCGCTGAATTAGAAAAATTATCCTACCAGCTTCAAGAAAAAGAAGGTATTGAGGAGAAACAATGGGCTCTCCGAGATAAGAAGAATCAGGTGCTCCAAGAAAAGCTGGATGAAGCTCTGGAAAAAATTAAAGATCTGCTCCAAAAGGAGAAAAAAGAGAGCATTAAAGGGGATAAAATGCTCAAGAAGAATCAGGAGCTCCAAGAAGAGCTTGATGAAGCTCTGGAGAAACTTAAAGAAATCCACCAAGAAGAGAAACAACAGGCCGAGCAGAGAGACATGCAGCGCAAACTCCAAGCCATGGAGGAAAAATACAAAGCGCTGCAGGTAAAGCATGACAAAACTCTGCACAAAAATCAACAGTTGCTTCAAGACAAGAAGCAAATGGAAATGAAACAGAAGGAAATGGACTCCAAGCATGACGAGATGGAGGAAAAACACAGACTGCTCCAAATCAAGCTTGAGAAAACAGTGCACAGAAATAAAGAGTTCATTGAAGAGAGAGAGCAACAAGAAATCCTCGAGAAAGAAACGGACTCCAAGCTTGAAGTCTTGGAAGAAAAACTGAAAATGCTCCAAATAACTCTTGAGGAAACACTGCTCAAAAATACAGAGATGCTTCACGAGAATGACCAACAAAAATACAAAAGGAAGAAATGGATTGCAAGCTGAGGAACATCGAGAAACAAAATAGAGGCTTGCAAGTAATGCTTGATGAAACTCTGGAAAGGAATAAAGAGTTCCTTCACGAGAAAGACCAACGGAAAATACATCAGCAAGAAATGGATTGCAAGCTGAGGCACATCGAGAAACAAAATAGAGGCTTGCAAGTAATGCTTGATGAAGCTCTGGAAAGGAATAAAGAGTTCCTTCACGAGAAAGACCAACGGAAAATACATCAGCAAGAAATGGATTGCAAGCTGAGGCACATCGAGAAACAAAATAGAGGCTTGCAAGTAATGCTTGATGAAGCTCTGGAAAGAAATAAAGAGTTGCTTCACGACAAAGACCAACAGAAAATACATCAGGAAGAAATGGAGTGCAAGCTGAGGAACATCGAGAAACAAAATGAAGGCTTGCAAGTTATGCTTGATGAAACTCTGGAGAGAAATAAAGAGATTCTCCAAGACAAGAAACAAGAGCCCGTAGAGCAGAGAGACCTGCAGAGCAAACTCCAAGCCATGGAGGAAAAATGCAAAGCTCTGCAGGTGAAACATGATAAAACTCTGCACAAAAATCGACAGTTGCTTCAAGACAAGAAGCAAATGGAAATGAAGCAGAAGGAAATGGACTCCAAGCTTGATGAGATGGAGGAAAAACACAGACTGCTCCAAATCAAGCTCGATAAAAAAGTGCACAGAAATAAGGAGTTCATTCAAGAGAGAGAGCAACAAGAAATGCTCGAGAAAGAAACGGACTCCAAGTTTGCAGTCTTGGAGGAAAAATGCAAAATGCTCCAAATAACTCTTGAGGAAACACTCCTCAAAAATAAAGAGCTGCTTCAAGAAAAAGACCAACAGAAAATACATCAGGAAGAAGAAAATGTTTTTCTCCTGAAGAAAAATCTAACACTCCAAGAATTGTATAACGAAACGAGGTACAAAACATCTGTACTGGAAGGAGAAAAGAAAAAAATGGAAAAACAATGCTCAGCGATGCAGAGTAGCATCAATGAAATGCTGAGAAAAAATACCGAACTTGAAGAACTTTCTAAGACCTTGAAGTACAAAAACACTGAAATCCAGGCGCAAAAGCAAGAACAACAGAAAACACATAAAGACCTGCAGTGTAGACTTCAAGAAATCCAGAAGAGAAACCAGCAGCTGGAAGACATGCACACAGATGTGCACAAGGCAAAAGCGAATAGAGAGGCAACAGTTAAAGAACTGCAAGACAAGCTTAAAGAAAAACAAGAACAATTAGAAGACATGGTGAAAAGATGCAGCAAACTTGAGAAAGAAAACACAGAAACAATGGATGAGCTGAAAACCCTCATCCTTGAGAAAAAAAGTGCTCGTGGAACATTATCTGAAAAGAAGAAAAACGTTTCCACTGGTTCTGGAGGAGGGACACTGCTGCTTCTCACCTGTAACCATGTCTTCCTCCGCCTCTATTCCAACTTAACCTTCCCCTTCCCCTTCCCCTCCCTCCTTTTTCTTTTTTCACCCTCACCCCCCGACCAGTCCCGGCAGTTGACTGCCCCCTCCTGAGCCTGGTTCTGCCATAGGTTTCTCCTTTAAGTGTCTTTCACTTTAAAAGGAGTTTTTCCTATCCACTGTCGCCTGGTGCTTGCTCAGAGGGATTGTTGGGGTTTCTCTTCTCTCTCTTTCCTTCTTTCTGTCCCCCTTTCCCCTTCCCTTCCCCTCCCTCCTTTTTTTTTTTCACCCTCACCCCCGACCAGTCCCGGCAGTTGACTGCCCCTCCTGAGCCTGGTTCTGCCATAGGTTTCTCCTTTAAGTGTCTTTCACTTTAAAGGAGTTTTCCTATCCACTGTCGCCTGGTGCTTGCTCAGAGGGATTGTTGGGGTTTTTCTCTCTCTCTCTTTCCTTCTTTTTTATTCCTCTTTTACCTCTTTTCCCCCTTCTACCTTTTTTAACCCAATAAACACAATTGGCCACATTTTACATGTGTTTGAAAAATGTCTTCATTCAACAATAATTCATCTTAGGTATAAAAACAAGAAATGGGTAATAGCTGCATGTGTGTATGTGTGTGTGCATAATATACATACTTAACTTGTATCCCAGAAGGAATTAATACTAGATGGGTAGAGAGGTTTTAAAGACTAGAAATGAAAACATGTGAGTCCTATAATCTAAGCTGGTTTCACCAATAGGTGATGTTACATTTTAAATTAGGCACTTCATTACAGGACTGTCATTGTACCGAGGAACATTAAATAACATGAAAATGGATTTCTCGTGCAGGTGACCTCGCTGAAGGTATTAACTTGTTGAATAATTTAGCTCTGCAATAGCAAAGTTATTTCTCACCTCAGAAGGAGGGAATTTCACAAAGTCAAACTAACTAAACATTACACAAGGAAGGCAATAACTCATTCAACATATCAACAAGGCATCAAGGAAATAAAGACATCTCAGTATCAGCTCTCTTCATGTCATCTACTGACAGTGTTGGGAAGGTTACTTTTAAAATATATTCCACTACAGATTACAGAATACATGCCCTAAAATGTACTTTGGATTACTTAATATATTATCATGCTTTTTACAACTAAAACTATTCCATCGCGTACATGAAACAGGTCCATGACTCCGAACCGTAGTAAAGGGACCTCTGGCTAATACGTCGGGTTCCGTGTCGGGCTCGTAGCCAAAAACTTGCTTTACTTTGTTGTCTGGGTCAGCTTTGCTAGCGAGAGACAGAGAGGCGTTGAAAGTGTGCTCCAACGGAACTTATTGTTTCAGAGGAAAACACGAACACGAGTTGAAAGTCGAGTCTTAATAGCTTACTTACAACTGGGCTCGTCAGGCACTCTTTTGGCTGCATTCTCCTGCAGCATGGACTACACTGCCCATGAGGCTATATTCTTTAGGGCTATGCATGTAACACTCTGCCTATTGCCTTCATATTAAATCAATTTATTGAATAATAATTTAAAGAAATATTTCTTCACATCATTAGAGGTGACATGGGCCGTGAGACTGAGACACAGGTATTAGAGCCTCTTAATGCGTGTTTTGTTTGGGTTTCCACCGTCGTGGAATTACCAAAAATAGAGAGGGCATAGCCTAACATATAAATCAGGAAAAGAGACGCCGTGTAATCCATTTATTTCAACAAAGTAACTGTATTCTGAATACCATTTTTTTAAACGGTAACTGTAACAGAATACAGTTACTCATATTTTGTATTTTATATACGTAACAGTGGTACATGTATTCCGTTACTCCCCAACACTGTCTACTGACAGCAAAATGAGCACAATTCTATGGTCTTCTTGGCTTTTGGCATCTATTCCTCAGCTAAAGGTTTATACATCATCATAATCAGGACAGCCAGGCTGGGAGACAGATCCAATATTCTCAGTCAGTGATGAAAATCAAGCTTTTTTAGTTCCATCATATTAAAGCAAATTACATTTTCATTTCCATTTGTCCTGACAGGAAATAGCAGAAAATGCCACATTTTGTTTAAACATGGGCTGAATGCTATGCAGGTTAATATCTGAGCTGATGTCGTGGTACAAAACACAACAAAAATCGTTTCTATTTTCACACGTGAAGTCAAAACTTTCTGGGAAGTTGAGTATATTGGATGTTTAATGATAGAAACAGACTTTTTAGACTTCTAGAGACTGACTGATGTTAGTTTAACTCAAATCTGAATCCGATGTGCTTATCTGTCTAGTTGTGGTCTGCACAGATGTCAGGTTTTAAAAATAATTAAAGGGCAATAGTGTGATGTTTTGTATTTATTTATTTCCTTTGTTTTTCCTTTAAGAAATTTGTATTGAAATAAAAACAAGAGGAAGGGCTTTTATTTTGTCCTGATGAAATCCACTTTACTATACTTGACATTATTCTTTCTTATTTATACAGATATGCAGATATACTACATGTGTAACATTCATTTCATTGTTTAAATGTTTAATAATAAAGTACATGAATAACTTGAGCTTATTATATATTATAGTAAAAGTATATTTCCTATTAACTAGGCAGGTCATTCTCTTTCTCTTGACAACGCTGTCTTGAAATAAAAATATGTAATTCCCTATATTCCTATTTATTCCAAACAACGGTAGTAAGTAACAAAGTTTCAAATTTGTCTTTCACTTTGACTCTTAATTATTAACCATGAACAAGAGGTCAGAGGTCAAATGTGGCACGATACCTTAAATTTTTCTATGACACTTTCTGTATGTGGACCAGAGATGGGCAATAACGCATAATCCGATTACTTATTTCAAGTAACGCGTAAAGTAAGGGATTACTATTGCAAAAAAGGTAATTAGATTACTGTTGCTTTCCCGTAAGCACGCTGCGTTACTGCGTTACTAAACCGTGATTTCGTTTGCGCGAGTGTCTCATGACAATGAGGTAAACGAGTGCGGTGTTCGTGGCAACAGCTGTGTGCAGATCAAAAATGGATAATATAACGAGTGCGGGAGAGAGTATGACCGTGCAGCGTTTAAAGCGTGGAAGTACTGACCTTACTTTGAGTTTGATTCCGTAAAAAGTGACAAAACCATTAGCGTCTGCTGTACACTGCATGGGAAGAAAACTGAACCCCTAAACTTCCAAGCAAGCACGAGTACGCTGCCATGGGAATGCGAAATTCACAGAGAAACTCCAAGATTCTTCCACTGACATGCGGCACAACTGCACCAGGGCAAACCTCCGCCTGCCCCACTCCTGTTAAGCAGGGGAAAATAGAGCAACAGGACCGCTGAGTCTTTGATTTGATTTATTTTCTGCTGTGTTTTACATTTGAAAGACTGAGTGTAAACACAAAAAACTATTTTATTTTATGTGCTGGAATGTGCAGAAAATAGGTTTAAATGTTGAACAAATTTCTTCCAGTCAGAGAATGTTGTATATAATTTAATTTTTGCTTGATGCATAATTTTATTAGATTAAAACTAATAAAACTAGTTTTAAAAAGAGACTTTTTCATTTGATTACATTTTATATGATGGACTATGCAGAAAAAGTAGAATTGGGCTGAAAGATCTATCGCTTTATCACCTATTCAGGTTGTAAATCATGTTTTTTAAAAGTAACTAAGTAACTAATTACTTTTGAAAATAAGTAATCAGTAAAGTAATGGGATTACTTTTGGGGGGAAATAATCAGTAATTAGTTACTGATTACTTTTTTCAAGTAACTTGACCAACACTGATTGTGATTGCTTTGGTTGCAATCAGATTGCCATGGTCACCTGCAGTTTGCATGTAGGATGCCAACTACTCACCAAGTGGTGGAAAAAGTTTGGTTTGGTTTAGTTTGGCTTTCATCTTTACTTTTGCGCTCTCCTGTGTCTCATGTTCTAATCAGCCCCTTGTGCATTTGTAATCCTGCCCTTCCCTCTGCTTTGCCTCACAGACAGCATGCACGCCTGACTTGACTGCAGGATAAAATAAATAAGGTCAGTGTAAAAACAAAAGGAGCAGAGAGAAGAAAAAATTTAAAGTCCCCCCATCAAGCAAAGATTTATCAGTAAAACCTGGCTTTTGGCAGCGTTTGGGAAAACAATTCATCCCAAATTAAATCAAAGTATTAAGAATCAGTTTCTTATCCTGGTAAAAGGGAGAAAGGATGGACTATAGCAGAGGAGCTGAAAAAGCTGAGATTTATATAGAACGAGAACGACACTGGAGTTTTATATCAGGAGGTGTGAAAAAGTGATATAGGTTTGAAAGATGTGAAGAAAGGATAGAAAAGATTGAGAGAACGCAAAGAAGTCATCAGAGGGCAGTACGGCAGGAAGAGATATGGACAGAGAGCTTCCCTGTAGTCCCATCTGAGAGGGTGCAATAACCAGAAAAGTGAAAAAGGTGAGAAAATAATGGGCTAAAAAAGAGCTGCAAAAGATATGAGAGAGAAATGCTGTAAGCATGTCTCCAGGCTCTGAATTGAAGGATTTTAGCACACAATGTTATGTGTTTTCAAACTCACAAAATCATATTTTACGTTCTTGTAGCAATAACCATGTGAGACTGAAGTTTAAATACTTTTCTTCCCCACATCCCGTGTGGAAGTGTCAATTATAGCATCATTTGGAGAGTTTTATCTTGTTACTGACGCTTCTCTTTCTTAATTACATCAATGTGAATTTTGTGGTTTGTTTTGTTCGACAAAGTATCGAGTCAGGTGTTGTACTTGGTTTTTCACAGGACAGCACAGAGTTCTGTGAAAAGTTTCTTTCTCACATGAGCTAGAGCTAAAGCAAAAACTTCAGGTTCATATATGTTTTAAAAAGTGAATAAATAATATTATAGAATAGTCAGGATGAACTGTAGCACATAAACATTTGATGATAGACTTTAAATATTTGACTTTTAGTTGATGTTTATTATGTTTACCATACAGATCAGAAACACTTTTTCATTTGAATGACAAACTAAGCAAAAGATAAGAAAGAAGTACTGTGTCAGACTAAAAGAGTTGTATTGTATGAGTGGTATTTATGTTTTTAATTACATAAAAACCCCCAGAAATAAATAAATCCCCACCAAAATATCACACAGTACTCTTTATTGCCCTTAATGATATAAGCAGTAAATGACACTATAAACTTAACTGATCTTTCTTACTGGATATTGTATGTTTCTGTCATGAGTCATGCTCTGAGTGCGTGCACCGTGACGGCTCCACTCCGTCAGTTATTAAGAGTGCAAGCCTGGGAATGCTGGGCACCCCATGGCTGGAATAAGAGAGCTGCACACTGAAGTGGGAAATGGCAGATATAGGCTGGTGGTGAGGAAAGTCCAGGACTGCCAGTGTGTGTTCAGATACCTGTAAGTATATTGATTACTGCAGTGTGTGTTATGGATGGTAAGAGTTCTGGTGATGTTGATTATGAACACAACTGCATCTTGTATTTCTTTAATCAGTGTTTTGCGGTTATCTTATAAATGTGAAAGCATTGTGACATGTACAGCATTTCGGATAAAGTCGCTGCTCTTTGGACGGCCTCAATGCTGCGTGTGTATAATGTAATTAGCACCATAGTGCTGTGCGCACCAGAATAGTTGCAGCTGTCAACCTTACGGTAAGTTGGGGAAGGGAAGGCTAAAGCAACTGTGTGTGTGTGTAGATTATATAAATGAAAATATAAATTATATAAACTGTATAATTAATTAATTAATTAATTAATTAATGTATTATTTTAAAATTCCCCTCTCGCCCCTGTGGACTGTCTATCCTTCCAGCTCAGGTCCTCCACCAGAGGCCTGGGATCTTGAGGGTCCTGTGCAGTATCCTGCTGTTCAGGACAGAGATCTCAGATGTTGTTCCAGGACTTCCTGGAGCGACTCGCCTAGCTTGGGAGTCACTGCACCTAGTGCTCCGATTACCACTGGGACCACTGTTACCTTCACCCGCCACATCTTCTTGAGCTCTTCTCCTAGAGCTGGTGGTACTCCTCAAGCTTCTCGTGTTGTTTCTTCCTGATGTTGCTGTCACTTGAGGAGAAGCTGTAGTTACTGGTGTGGAAGACCATCATGACAAAGATCCCATCCAACCTTTTTAATGAATCACACTTTGTATTTCAGCTGCTCTCTGCCTCCAAGCTGCTGCCTCATGACATGTGCTGTTTTATTATCCTGAAAGAAAAAACTGCAATAATGCTCCTTCAAAAGTTAAAGTTATAATTAATACATTTAAATGTTTATTTCTAGAAATATATCTTTGACTGGACTTTGGCATTTAAAGCATTAAAAGTTGGATTCTGTAACAAAAAACTAAATGATTGTGATTGTTGATTTCTTGCTAGTTATTAACTTCTGTTTTTACCATCATTGCAGCTACTGATGATTTTTTGATTTTCATATTTGCTTCATCTATAATAACTGTAAGGTTAACAGTACTCTTGTCTGAATTATCTCTGTGTGTATGTGTGTGTGAGGGAAGACTCTAACAGAGTCCCAAAAGTCCAACACATGTTATCCTGTTTTTAGAGACATAATTTGTGCAGCATATACAGAATCTAACCAGTAATTAAAGGATTATTCAGGCTACTAATCTCTCCAATTTATTGTGTTCTACAATGATGGACGTGGTCGTCCATACAGAAGATAATCATTATTAAGATGTCAGTCACAGCTGAATTTCTTTTTAATCTTGCATTAGTCCCACTTGTCCAGCAGATGTCCTCGTTATGTCTCCTGCACATCTTGATTGTTTGTACATCTCCACCATGCTTTGACCAGATCATTCAGCCTTCCTTCATTTATTTAAATGTTTTAACTATTTAATCTGGTAGACCATCTTGTATTGGCCTTATTGCAGCCATCAACACGTCACGTTCAGATGTTTGTTTGTTCTGCTTTTTTTTTTTTTCTTTAGCTTGTGTCACTTTGTGGCTGTATTTTTATCTCCCTGTTTTAATTTTGATGCTGTTTGCAGTCATTAAAATCTCCTTTTTGTTTTTTTATTTTTGCATCTAACATTTCCAGCTCTAAATGTTAACTAGAAAAGAGTAATAATTAGGCAGAGCCCCCTGAAACTCACTTAAAAGTATATGAAGAGAAGATTCCCCCTGGTGGAAAAAACAAAAACAACTAGGGAACAGTAAAATCTAATATCTACAGCCTTGAACAACAAATAAGAGTAAAAAAAAAATATCTAAACCACAGAGAGGAGTATACACTAGAGCAGGAGTGTCAAACTCCAGGCCTCGAGGGCCAATGTCCTGCAAGTTTTAAATATCACCCTGGGTCAGCACACCTGAAACAAATCATTAGTTCAGTACCAGGCTTCTGGAGAACTTCAAGACATATTGAGGAGGTATTTTAGCCATTTAAACCAGCTCTGATGGATCAAGGACACATCTAAAACCTGCAGGACACCGGCCCTCGATGCCTGGAGTTCGATACCTGTGCACTAAAGGTAGGTAGATCGATACCAACTCTAGTATCCCCTTAAGTTTAGTAGGTATATTTGCATTAAATAAATAAAGTTTTGGGAGATTTGGAAAGGCTAAAGTTCAGGTGTCATTAGTAGGATAACCGGAAAGGAAGAGCTGAAAGCTGTACTTAGGTTGTGATTCATGTGTGATCCTCTCCAATATTTCAATCACAGCTCACACCCTGTATTTTCACTTCCCGGCAGACTCGAGAGTATTTTGTCATACGCTCCGACAAACCCACACATGCGGTAAAAATGTGGGCAAAAGTGATTATTTTCTTTTCCTAGTCTAAGTGTGCTTGTTTTTGTTTTGTTTTTTTAGTTTGTTTGTTTTTTTACCGCCCCCCTTTTCCTTGAGCTGATGGTACGGTCCAAAATGCGAAGTCATATGACTCGCTGTTGTGTTATTTGGTTTTTTACATGATCGTTTACAAATACCGTACAAACAAACACCCCTCTTCCCCTGCGCTGGTCCACAATGCAGAGTCTTGTGAATTGACGTGTATTTATTAGCTTTTTGGTCGTTTTTTTACCAACCAAATGTTGTCAAAGTGGAAATGTGCGGAGGGCTGACCGAGGTGAAGCAGGCTGATGAAGAAGTTCAGAACATCTGTGATGCAGTGAGTAGAAAAGGGAGATTTTACACTCACAACTTTGTGCACACACGGGGCCTGTCATTCATATTGTTGTTGCTGTCATTGTTATTCAGATGAAACCTCTCGCAGAGCAGAAAACTGGGAGAAACTTCGAGGTTTTCACTGCAAAGAGCTACAAAACACAGCTCGTAGCTGGGACCAACTACTTCATTAAGGTAATGTTTGTGTAGCCCGGGTACATTTTATGGGGCTAAGTTTTATTTCTAGTTATATATATATATATATATATATATATATATATGTGTATCTGAATAGTTATCTTGTTCATTTTCCTATATTTGTATTATTCATAACTTAGTTATTGTTTAGGTGCTTTTATTGTGAAAGGGGCCGGAGAGGAAAAGAAACGAGGGAGAAGGCAGCAGCCACGAGAGATGGGAGGAGAGAAAAGCGTGCGCGAGATGCGGCTAGCGTCTGCAGAGACTTTTTCCCATGGACGATAAGGATAAATCATCCCACGTCGACGGCTGAGTAACAGAGCGTGACTGTGAGGTGGTGCAGCCCGGACTGGTTTGCACTGTTGCCTCGGAATCACCTAATTAGCGGCGTGCTAACTTGGCTAACCGGAGTTAGCCCTCAAGGCGGACTTCGCTAACGATCACCGGACCTGTACAGAGCGAGAGGCTACTAACTGCAGAGGCTGACCGATCAGGTTTGCTGCTGGCAAGGAGTAAGTGTGCAGCTGCATGGACTAGGGACGGACCTCTCGGCTTGCTGTGAGTTTGTGGAAAGAGACTAAGAGTTCCAGGTAGGAGCACCATTTTGTTTTCTTTTAGGACCGTTGGTTCCTACGCACACAAGCATCGATCCAGGCCTGCACCGAGGGGACTTGGGAAATTGGGGTGTGAGAGTGTGTGTGTGTGTGTGGGGCCCATTACGGTAACGAACTGTTTAACTGTTGTTATTGTTATATTTTATCATTGCAAGAGACTGTTTACTTTAATGATTTATTGGGTGTTTATCAAGTCATTCAGTAAACCTGCTTGGTTTAAACAGAAGATTGTGTGTCTGGTACTGTTTCTTATCTATAGTTCAGAGTAAGGTAAAAGTGTATCTGTGGGTTATATGTGTGTAAATCAGGGGAGCTTGCACTGAGGGCAACTAAGTAAGTTCAAGGTAACTAGAACTCAGGGCGTACCCGGCTATAGTGGAGTACACAGTCTGGGGCGCTACATTTGTAATGCAAGCAGGGAGCACAGTGGCAACACTACAAAGCTCTGAGGTCTTGCATATAATAAAATATCATCAATAAGAGCATTGATTGATAATGTGATCTGTTAGGTGAAAACTAAAGCAATGATCAGTGGGGGGTTTTTTCAGTTACTACCGCTACACTTATGTGAAGGTATGTGCAAACCTTTAACTGTTATTGATTTTCTAGCATCACAGCTGAGGCTTTCAATCATTGTTTCCACACAAATTTTGCTTTAATTTGTTTAAATTTTGAGACAAGTCCACAAAAGAAAATGAAAAATATGTGTGCCTCACACTCCTGGTGTTAAGGCACAAAACGAGCAGTATCGGTTTTTCCAGGTCATGTGAATGGTCGCTTGTAACACACAACTAGCACTAGGGCTTAAATAAAGAAGCATAAGCACATATTTACTTCATAAACTCTGTCAGCCATCAACAGAGCTCAACAAATGTTCTGTTTGTGAACACTACAACAATCAGGCACTTTGTATATGAAGATGTGGATTCTCCTTTTCCACATGTTTGCATGTCATTTGGTTAGTGTGGCTTACATTACCATAGGTGTGTTAAAATGATCAGGAGTACTTCTATGTGCACATTAAGCATCTCCTTTAATTTTCCTTGTACTTCCTTGCAGGTCTATGTGGGAGGAGACGATTATGTTCACCTCCGTGTTTACGAGAAACTCCCGTGTGATGGAGGAACGCTCGAGCTGACCGATCTGCAGCACCCCAAGAGTCAACATGACAGTATTGAGTACTTCTAATGGGAAAATGAACCAGCCAAAGCATCAGTGCCTACACCCTGTACTCTCATTGTAATCCATTAATAACTTGCCTCTTCATGAGGGGAAACCTTCCTTGTTTACATATAATAACCAACTGCAGATAATAGAAGACAAAGTGGACCAGTTAAATACGAGGTGGGTAAAAAAAATAAAGCAGATTATTTTTCTGCTGTGGTTTGAATAGTCCTTTCATGTTTTTTTGGAAGACCCATTTCTGGAAAGTTTTACAAAAATTAAAAACTCTACAATTAAAAACATTTGCAGACTTTGCATATTAATGCAGTTCAGGTCTGATTACTTATCAAAGAGGAGTGAAACGAGTGTGACTGTGTATGTGGGACCCATATGTGAACAGAGTGTATTTAAAGTGTAATTTATGTCGCATAGCTGTGTAAACTTGGTCAGTTTCGGATGATGTAACAGAATTAATCATGAAGGTCTGATAACCTGATTTAGAGTTCTTTAATATCATTTCAAGTATATTTCAGTATATTTCACTTGCTAAGGTATTTGTGACCAGATTTGAATTAAAAGATGTGCATCTAAACCAAGATTCCCACATTCTGATAGCATTGGCTTTGAGAATATGGGTTAGACCTCCTTCCTAGACCTCATATGGTTAAAACACTTTCTTAAGCTGTGTCCCAATTCATCCTTCGGAGGCCACATTTGAAGGCCGATTACGTCACAGCAACGCAACGAAGGCTGTCCCAATTCGAAGGTATCCTTCATTTCCCCAGATTTGAAGGGTGGGCCAGGTGTATTCTTCATGGCCCAACATATCCCAGGATTCATAGTGCGGGCCAACCAATTCAGTTTGTAACGATGGCATCAGCAAAGGAGACTGTGGAAATGGCGGCGGAGGACACCTACATTTTCAAATGTACGTTATTTTTGAAGATGAAAAAGTTAATGGAAGAAATCTTAAGGTGAATTTTGTGACACTCGTTAAACTTACATGACTGCAAATGCACAGTCTTGCTGTTTTTTAGCATAAGGGTCACTTTCAATATTGCTCTTTCTGGGTCACAAAATAAACTTTGAAGATATTTCCAGGCGAGAATGTAGCTGTGTGCACTTCAAATACCTGCTTTATTTATCAAGACATCACATATTTGCAAAAGTGCTCTCACTAGTCATGTTAAACATGATATATAAGTCACTTAAATAACCTGAAAAAGTTATTGTTTGGCTTTTGTCAGTGCTTTATTTGTTCCGGAGTAAATCGTTTTGCCTGACATTAAATGTTGTAGTTTCCACACAGCTGAATATGCTGTACAAACGTCAAACAGAAAAGTGAATTTACTCCAATGTCCTTTTAGGGACAACTCCGCCGAGACAACGAATACCTCTCCACCGGTTGGAGGTACAGCAACAGTATGCAGTTTTTAATCTGTTAGACATAAGGGAGAGTGATTTTTCGGTCTTGTGGTCCTAATTTACAAAATTTTGCTGTGGATGCTGTCCAGGGATTAACATGATTGACATGTTCTCTTATATTCTGTCTCTCAGGGAAATTCTTGAGAAGATGGGCCTGGTGGGGAAAATCCCCCCTTCGCAGGCCCCCCAAAAATGGGAAAATTAAAAAAACAAAGTGTGTACAATAGTATTGCAATATGTATTGTCAAGTAGAATGTATTGAAGGTATTAATGTAAATCTGTACTGTAGATGTTTTTGTCAACTGCCACTTTTGATGTCCTCTGCCGCTAGGATTGCAAGTATCCAACGTCAGGTGAGGGAGTGAGTGGGAAGAGCACTGCTGCTACATGGCCTTGGTTTGCCCTCATGGATGAGGTGTTAGGACAGAGGTCTTCTACCAGGCCTCTAGTCTACCCTAACCCTAGCCCTGGAGTGTCCTCCATCCAGGATGACACTCCAGGGCCCAGTTCAGCAGTGGGCAACCAAGTCCAAGCTCAGGAAGAGCAGGAGGACGATGGCCAGCTGGAGCCAAGAGCGGACAAAAGAAAGAAGGACAGGGATGATGTATTTTTTGAATTAATAAGAGAGGACATGAGACTACAACGGGAAATGGGGGAACGAAGAGCCGAGAGAATGGACAGGCTGTTAGGTGTCCTGGAAAAACTAGTTGAAAAGCAAAATGATTAGAGTTCTGTGAATAAAAGTCACTGTACATAGTTCTACTTTATTTATATTGTTTTGTTACAAATTATGTACTGCCTAAACAAAATGAATGAAGTTTGGAAAATAAAAACATTTGAAATATTCCAACTGTATTTGCGTGATTTTCTCAAACTATGTACAGCAATTTATTTGTACCTGACCTATTAAATTGTCCAAAGTGAGATAATAACAAAATTGAAAAGAAAACAGCACAGGATTATTGGTACTTGTCATTAAAGGATTAACCTGAGTGTCCCAGTATGCACAGGCACTTTTAACCAGGCCTGATATTTGGCTGAGCAGGAAGTCTTGGGCAGTGCTGCTGAATCTGCTGGACCAGGACCAAAGAGATGAAGGAGGTGCCGTAAGTGAGACCCTTGGTTTGGCTTTCCAGCTACTGAGTGGACCATCATACAGGGTGGTCTCCAGAAGGTGTTCAGGGATGCTTGTTTCCACTGTCCACTGCAATGTCACCAGCACCGAGGCAGATGTTATGCAGGACAGCACATGCTGTTATGACCTGAAACAGATGTTTGGTTCTGTAAATAATTATATATTATACATGCACATACACTAAAGTTCCCATTATGTCATTATGATTCTTCCAAAAACAATGACAATGTATTCTAATGACTTACATGTGGTACAAAGGTGTGGTACACCTCCAGCGCTTGGAGGAAGATGGCACAGAACCTCATCTTCATCATTCCAAAAGCACGCTCTATAATGGAGCATGCTTTTGGAATGATGAGAGTTGAAGCACTGGGCTCCCACAGATTGGACTGGCCTCTTTTAGGGAGTGATGAGGGGGAGTGGATGTTGGAGACATGGGTAATCTCCATCTGCAAGTATGAAATGCCCTGGAGGAGGGTAAATGGCCTGTCGGTACAGTGGGCTGTTGCGGAGCAACCTGGAGTCATGCACTGACCTCGGCCAGCCCACATATGCATCGATGAAGTGGCCCTGTTCCTGTAGCACTGACCATCAGGGCCGCTGGGAGGTTTGATGCGGACATGACAGCAGTCAATTGCACCAGCAGCTTTCAAAAAGGCTCTGTGTCTTGCCAGCCCTGTTAACCCATGAGACACGGCGTCTAGATCTTCAGGCAAATAGCCACCACCTCCTCTGTGACCCTGTGGACAATGCTGTGAACAGTGGAACGAGATATTACGAAAACTCTGGAAACAACTCTGTAGGATGCTCCACTAGCCAGCCAGAAAAGAAACACCTCAATTGTGGCACCCCAACCATGTCTCCAATCCTGGTTAAGTAGATTCAGCACCACTTTCAGAGACTTACTCAGAGACCTCCCTTTTTCACTGTACCCGAAGGTGAATGTACTTCTTAGTTCAAATCCCTCGTCTGTGATGAGTGATTTGTTGTAGCTCTTCAATTAGTACAAAGATGAGACAAGCAAGAATGTTGTCCGAATCCATTTCACCAGTCGGGAGAAATGGTAAGGGCGGGAACAGCCGCTGACGCAAATCTGAAGGCTAGACCGTCCCATTTCACAAGCCTCTCACTTCCGGCCTTCTCGGTCTTCAGAGGATGCAGCCCACGTGGACTGTGAAGGCCGAGCCCTCCGAAGGATGCAGACCCTGAATTGGGACACAGTTTTAGTGTGATTACAGTCTAAGTTTATAAATGTTAGATACATCCTGTGGTCATATGGACTATTTTTACGTATGTGATTGGTTGGGGAATTGAACTGACTCACAATTCACCACTTATGTGACTCACTTGAGAGATGCCATCAGAATAGCAAGGATAACCAGCTCAGTTTCAAAGAAACATGTAACAGCTCCTTTTGTCCATAGTGAAACAGATAATACATTTTAAATAAAAATACTTTAAAAAGAGCGGTAAAATGGTGAGACACCTATAGTCTGCTCTGTAACTCAGCAGTATTGAGTGGGAGTGTGTTTGGGATCATTGTTATACTGAAAAATAAAGCCATATGGTTGTTGTAATGGGATTTTCTCATCACCATGGAAATGATTCTGCGATCATCCACCACGGTTGTCTTCCGTGGACATCCAGGTCTTTTTTGCATTGCTGAGTTCACCAGTGCTTTGTTTCTTTCTCAGGATGTACCAAACTGTAGATTTTGCAACTCCTAACATTGTATCAATTTCTCGGATGAGTTTTTCCCGTTTCTGCAGCTTGAGGATGGCTTGTTTCACCTACATGGAGAGCTCCTTTGTCTGCATGTTGTCTGTTCACAGCAAAATCTTCCAAATGAAAGCACCATGCCTCAAATCAACTCCACGCCTTTTAGTGATTAATTGATAATGATATAATGAAGGACTTGCCCACACCTGCCCATGAAATAGCATTTGAGTCAATTGTCCAATTACTTTTAGTCCCTAGCACATGCTAAGTAGCTGAAACTCCTAAACCCTTCATCCAAATTGAATGTGGATACCATCAAATGAAAGCTGAGGGTCTACACATTGTGTCCATAATATAACTATACTTGAAATATGTTTCAGTAACCAGTTAAGAGAATTATTTGAACCAAAAACTTCAACGTTTGGATTCATCTCTCCATAAGAGCTGTGGCCACTGATATTCAGTGCAGTTCTTGTGTATCTTGTCAAATCTCAGCTTTCCTTAAAAATGGTAAAGAGTAGTTGGACCGACTGTGTCAGGGTTTTTTCTGGATAATTTTTTTTCATTTCTGAAGGACATGACTTTTAGATACAGTTAATCTGTTGTAGGTAGTTTTTTTGTTTTGTTGTTGTTGTTTGTTTTCTTTAAGTCTGCCACTTCATTTCTGTCCTTCACTTGTTGTTCAGTTTCCTAATCTTTTTAAGAACTGCAGATCATACCAAGTTATACCAGCTTTTTGGCTAACAGGTCATTGGAAATCACCTTCTGGTGCAAAAATACTATTTTATGTTTGTCAAATGGTACTTTTTTGTCATTTTTCATAGATTTAACAAAAGAAATGGGAACAATTTTTTTTAAAATTTCTGGAACAGGCTGCAAGTAACAAAGTACCTACAGATAAATTAACTGGTTCCTCTCTTGGGTTAGGTGGGTTTTTTATGCTCAAATGATTAATATGTCAGCGTTAATTGCCCTAACACACAAAACCATTCCTCTGAAACTGCTCAGGCACAAGGACTGGTCTGAAAATTTGTGTAAAAACAGCCAGACTTCAAAGAAAAAATTTAAAAGAAGGAAGTCCTAGAAGGAAGTCTGGCTCCTTGGAAGCAAAATATAAAGAAATGAGGATAGTCTGAGACTTTTGCACAGTACTGTACTTTTACGTGACGGTAAACCAGCATTGTCCAGCATGGGTGTAATTGGCTTCACATTAAAAAGCCTGAGCTGTGAACAGGAACACTTTCCCCTCACACACATCTCAGTCAATGCCAAACTGGGCCGGTTTGAACATTTTCTGTAACCAGACAGTGGTCATTCTTTCTCTCTCCCTGCTTTTCATTCTTGTTATCCTTGACTGAGACTGAGAGAACTTTTTCCACCCTGTGCCCATCCACCCCAATGAACCCACTGTGTTTGAAAACATTCAGCCCAGCAGAGGGGAGCAATGGGGGGAAGGCTCAGAAGAATATGACTTTGGCTACAGCAGTTTGTCATTTAAATGGCATACAGTATATTAACCTGTGTGCGTGTGTGTGTATGTGTGCATGTGTCAGATAGCTCAAAAATCACACCCTTAAACTATGTTCAATCCTATAGCCGCAACCCTCCATGATATTTTTCCTGCCCCAGCCTCTCAAATTCTTGTTATATGAAGTTGGAAACCAGACAATGACAATAATATTTTCCTGTTCAATAGTTTTCCTCTTTTCCAGGCACATAAAGTACCTTAACCTTTCCTCTCATCTATGCAGTATCCCACACATTCCTATAATAATATATCATCACACTACCTTCTTTACATCTAAATCACTCCCCCCAATATATGCCCTACTCCGCCAAATTAAATTTACTGTATTTGTAATATTTGCTCCAAGTATAGGTCGATATTTATTCTTGTTAAGGGAAGCACAGCTTACGCAATCAACCCCCTACAACACAATCAGATTTACTTTCTGAGTGAAAGTGAATCTGATTGTGTTAACAATTTATTCAAAAGACCGAATCTTTAGTTTGAAGAAATTGAGATGATCTATTAAATTCGTAGGTGAACGTGCAGGACAACGATTCTTCACTAAGCGATTGATTACATCATTGATATGTTCAGAGAAATGAGGGAGTGAGGGAGTATCCCTGTGAATGTGATAATGTCAGCAAGTGGCTCAAGTCATGCATCTGCAGAGATAAGGTCATACAGAAGACATCTGTTCCCCTCAGAGTAAACGTAATATAGACACACAAGTGCACAAATCATGTCATGTGCACATGTCAATTCTTTGACTTCCCTTATTCACAACCTTAAACTTTTAGTCTTTCTATATGAGAGTGGGAGTGGCTTAAACAACTTAAGTAAAACAGTATTTTCTTTGTTAAAAGCATTTCGCTCCAGTGTTCATCGAATTCAAGACGTCTGAATTGAGTCAAAAGCACAAGAACTTTGGAGTCATTTGTCTCGTTTGCTCATTTGTTCTGCAGTGTTTCGGTTTAGTGAATGGGACCATAGCCTTCTTGCTGAGATGCGTGCGAAGAAGGCAAACGAAGTAACTGCTGAGAAATAAAAACTGTTGTAAACATAACACACCACATCTCTTCTGAAGATGCTTTAAACAGTGACATAGACAAATCCACAAGTCATGGCTAAAGCATAAGGTATTCAACAATTTGAAGAAGATCAGATTAGGTGACACTAGTCATGTACAAAAGAGAAAAATGTGGTACATTTCAGGGAGTGCATGTGCTCGCATTGCATCTGTGCTTGTTAGTAATGTAAATGCCTGAGAGTTGCTGCACAGCTGTGCTCCTTTGAAAAAGAACATTTTAGATTCCTGGTGACCCTGAACTACTGTAAATAGCCTGGCTCAGTCAATTCTGATATTTATTTTTCTTCCATTATCGAGTGTTGAATCATGGGACGAAGGTTTCTCTGTGGATTAAAAGCATGAACCAGCCTGCCTCCTTTTTCAGCCACAGCTCAGGTTGAGAGGGTGCTGCCTGGTTAGCATTTATGGACAACCCTTGAAAGTCAAAGATATCCCCCGTGTTCACTTTTCCCGGCAGCCTCAGACTCGCCCTGCCTGGAACGCCGTGGTGCTTTTAAATGTTTTAAAGACACTCTGAGGGAGCCACAAGCTCACAGAGGAGATGCTTCACATGCAGCCTGCCTCACTGATAAGAAAGACAGTAAAAGTCAGCTGATTCACAGAAGTTGATATTCAAATTATTTTACTCAGACAAAGGGAGAAATGCTTAAAATATTTAGCAACTTATCTAATAGACCAGCATGTAGATCTGTTTAAAGACTTCAGTGTTAAACATAATCCAATATTTTATCCTCCTTATATAT
This sequence comes from Oreochromis aureus, assembly GCF_013358895.1. NCBI lineage: Eukaryota > Metazoa > Chordata > Actinopteri > Cichliformes > Cichlidae > Oreochromis > Oreochromis aureus. Next base: position 18,569,367 of record NC_052950.1, read on the forward strand.
GCATGCTATATATTTGTTTGAGACATCTGGTGTTGTCATTGTGAAAATCAGGCTAACATGCAGTGGCTAATGTTATATAAATGCTTGCACTAACTGAATGTAACTAATTTATACCTCGTGGTAATGTCAGAAGGCTACTCAGTGACCACCCTAACATTTCATTGTTTCCCTTCTGTTTTATTTTGTTATTTAAAATTACTTTCAAGAATAATAATTTTGTTTTGCTGTCGAAATGATTATTGATGATTGTTTAATTTCTAGTAGAACACAGAGACAATATCACCACTCAATCAAGCAGCTAAGACATTAAGAAAAAACAAAAAAGCAAAGCAAAAAGAAGAATCCTTAAAATTTCAACATATATGCATAACCCTAAGTAATTAAAATTACAAAGTATAAAGTTACCTGAAAAAAGGTTTAAATATGAGTCTTTAGCTGCTTTTTAACAGACCATCGAGTCCACAGATCTAAAGCTCAGTGGGAGAGAGTTCCAGAGTGTGGTGAAAAAGAAAAGTGCTACTGAAAACTAAAGATCTAGAGTCTGTGGGCCCACTGTTGCAAAAGCAAGCAACCCCAAAATACGCTGCGCCAAAAACTGGTCCACCCCAAGGATGGGGTCCCCCGACACAAACAGAGTAACATAGTGTACGCTGTTAAGTGCCAGGAGGATTGCCAGGATTTATACATCGGGGAAACCAAACAACCTCTAGCGAAGCGGATGGCACAACACAGAAGAGCAACCTCATCAGGCCAGGACAGTTTATTTACACCTACAGGCCAGTGGACACTCTTTCAACGATGAGAATGTACACATCCTGGACAGGGAAGAGTGCTGGTTTGAGCGCGGAGTCAAGGAGGCCATTTACGTGAAAAGGAAAGACCATCTCTGAATCGAGGAGGGGCCTAAGGGTACATCTTTCGCCATCTTACAATGCTGTGATTGCAGCCATTCCCCAACTCTCTGTGAATGGTACTCATGGCCATTGATCAGTGTTCTTTGATCAGTGGGTTTTGGTCAGTGATTGTTGATCAATGGTCATGGGAATTTGCATAATTATGATTAAGGAACTGACCTCACAGCCCATTGTTCCTTCAGTGGGCTGGTTTCAGTCATTATGCAAATGTCCTGTTTATAAGGTTTGGGAAACCTGCAGTCAGCTGAGACTGAAGAAGTCACTTGGATGAGTGACGAAACGTTTCTCCCACAAAACGCTACGTCCAGATGAACAGATTCAACTTTTGGAGACAAGTGAGCAATGAATTACAATAATTCAGACATGATGAAATAAAGGCATGAATAACAGTAATTCTGAGCATGACACACTAAAGTGTGATTTGGAAATATTTCTTAAGTGATAAAAGCAAGAGAGCCCAGAGATTTAACATTAACACCCAAAGTAACAGCAGGAGGGGTTTAATGTTAGAGTTGCCCTGATTCCTGTACGCACCAGAACCGTTGTGGTATCTGTTCAATAACGAACCCAACACCCCACCTGTGCAATTACAAGACAAAGTAATTTTAAGAGCAAATGCAGTGATGTCATACATATGAGTGAGCTTGTTTGGTCTATGTGTGCACAGGTTTTGCTTTTCTGTGTTATTTGTGTCTCCTTGATGTCTGTCCTCATCTTTAGGTGGCCATTGCCCGTTTTGTAGAAAAATGCCTGTCTGTTTTTTTTTTTCTTTCTTTAGCTTGTGTCACTTTGTAACCAGTTTTTCATCTCTCTGTTTTATTTTGCTGCTCAAATCTCCTTTTTGTTTTTTTTTTTACTTTTGCATCTAACATTTACAGCTCTACATTTGAACTTTAAAAGAGTACTAATTAGGCTGAAGGCCCTCTAAAATTTTTCTTGAAAGTATGTGAAGACTTTTTTAAACCCCTGGTTTAAAAACACTAGGTAACTGGGTAAAATCTAATTCTAATTCAGCCTTAAACAACAAATAATAGCAATAAAATAATGTCTGAACCACAGAGAGCAGTACCCACTCAGTACTTTGGGGAACTGTGGTTTGCTGAGGTTCAGGTGTCAGACGTACGATAACCGGAAAGGAAGAGCTGAAAGCAGTTTTTTAGGCTGTGACTCACACCCTGTATTTTCACATCCCAGCAAACTTGAGAGCATGCAGGAAAAAGGGAAGGGCCTAAATATTTGTGTATGGATATTTAAGAGATACTTAAGAGATGTATCCTACAAACACAAAGGAGTCTTCCTCTCTCTCTCTCTCTCACTTTGTATGTGTGTGGGGTTTTTTTTACATGACCTTTTACAAATACCGCCCCTCTCATCACCCTATGACTCGCTGACGCACTGAACGCCCCATAAAAACAGGCTCTGCGTGCTTTTATTCACTTTTCAGTCGTTTTTCACTACCAAAAGCTTGTCAAAATGCCGATGTGCGGAGGGCTGACTGAGGAAAAGGAGGCTGATGAAGAAGTTCAGAACATCTGTGATGCAGTGAGTAGAAAAGAGAGATTTCACACTCACAACTTTGTGCACACACGGGGCCTGTGCTTCATGTTGATGGTATTGTCATTGTTATTTAGATGAAGCCTCTCGCAGAGCAGAAAGCCGAGAGAAACTTCGAGGTTTTCATTGCACAGAGCTACAGAACACAGGTCGTAACTGGGACCAACTACTTCATTAAGGTAATGTTTGTAATGTGAGCTCAGTGGCAACACTACAAAGCTCTTCAATATAATGAAATATCATCAATAAGAGTACTGATGGTAGATAATCTGATCTCTCAAGTGAAAACTAAAGCAATGATCAGTGATTTTTTTCATTCTGTAGTTATGTTGTTTTATATTTATACGGAGGTTCATACAAAATTTTTTGACTTTCTAGCATGAAGTGTTACTCATCACTGCTGTTTCCAGCCAAATTTTGCTTAAATGTATTCAAAATTGGAGAGAAACCTGTTAAAGAAAATGAAAATCCATGTGCATTTCATACTGTCTCAGCCATGAACAGAAATCAACAAATGTTGTGTTTGTGAACACTAGAACCATCGTGCACTCTATATATGAAGATCTGGATTCTCCTTTCCACATGTTAGCATGTTGTTTGGCCCACAGCTGTGGCTTACATTACCACAGCTGTGATAAAATGATCAGGAGTACTTCTATGTGCACAGTAAGCATCTCCTTTAACTTTCCTTGTTCTTCCTTGCAGGTTTATGTGGGAGATGAAGAATATGTTCACCTCCGTGTTTACGAGAAACTCCCGTGTGATGGAGAAGAGCTCGAGCTGACCGATCTGCAGCACCCCAAGAGTCAACATGACAGTATTGAGTACTTCTAATGGGACAATGAACCAGCCAAAGCATCAGTGCCTACAGCCTGTACTCTCATTGTAATCCATTAATAACCTGCTGCTTCATGTGGGGAAAGTTTTCCTTATTTACATATAGTAACATACTGCAGATAATAGAAGGCAAAGTGGACCAGTTAAATACAAGGTGGGTAAATAAATGAACCCGATTATTTTTCTGTTATTGTTTCTGATTTGTGAAATGCCTGCAGTTTCAGGAGCAGACTCTATTTCTTCATTTGTCACAGTGAAGCCAAACACATGTCTCTTTCCTGATATGGACAATGTCTGCAGTAAAACTCAGCTGTAAGCATGTCTCCAGGCTCTGAATTGATTCATGGATTTTAGCACACAATGTTATGTCTTTTCAAACTCACAAAATAATATTTACATTCTTTATATTCAGGTTTATATGGTTTGAATACTCCTTTCATGAGTTTTTGGAAGACATGTTTCTGGAGTGTTTTACAGAAATTAAAGTTTCTCCAATCATGCACTTTTTCCCCCTTCAGCTAAAAAATTTGCAGATCTGTCATATTGATTTGGTTCAGGTCTGATTGCTTATCTAACATATTTTACATTCTTGTAGCAATAACCATGTGAGACTGAACTGTAAGTACTTTTCCCCCACATCCCATGTTCTTTAATGTTGGAGAGTTTATTATAGCATCATTTGGAGAGTTATATTTCATTTAGCATGGTGTCCTTTTTTAACGCATATCTGAAAGTGACCTAAAATAAAGCACAGTTCAGTCTGACCTGAGTCTAGAGTCCCTTATTGATTGAAATCAACTTTTTCTATTTTTAGGAGATAACAGAATTTCATTCCTTGTCTCAAAACAATCGAAATTTATTCTTTTTTCTCCTGTGCTGAAACATTTCTGCCCTGATGGGAGTTGTCCAGTGCAGCACCGCCTCCATCCACAGGGCACAAAGGGAATATTTATTGTAAGAATGGTGCCGTCCATCCAGTGAAGCTCTGCTGGCGTTCAGTGGCTAAAAGTACACATGAAAGGTGGTCAGTAGGTTGTAAGGAGTATTTTATTAGCAGACTTTACCATTAAGTCAGTGTTTGTTTGATTTTGTGACTGACGCTTCTCTTTGTTAATCATGTGCAATGTGATTTTTGTTGTTTGTTTTCTTTTTCAATTTACTGAATGAGGCGTCGTACCAATTCATTTTTTAATTATTTTTAATTATCTTATTTATTTAAACATTACTTAAGTAATTTATCAATTATTAATTTATTTCATTCTTATTTTCATGTGTGTGACTCTACTGGTCCTGCAAAGAGTCAGCTATGTCATAAAGGTTATTAACACTGTGGCATTATACATGTTACTGATTATTAATGAAAGAAAATAAAGAAAGTGTTTATGGACCGAGTTACTTGTGAGATCCACTGATGAACACCTTACTGAAGATCTTCAGTGATGGTTTGACTGCAGGTTCATGTGGGAGGATCCAGCTACTTTCATCTGCGGGTCTGGAAGAAGCTTCCATGTTATGGAGGAGAAGCCGTAGTTACTGGTGTGGAAGACCATCATGACAAAGATCCCATCCAACCTTTTTCTTTTTTTTCTTTTCTTTTCTTTTTCTTTTCTTTTTTTTTTTTTTTTTTTGCCTGTCCCGTTTGGTTCTTTAGCCATCAGAATTATTGTCTGAAGGCCAAGATAGATGCCCAACTGATTTACGTTACCAAGTGGACCATCACAGCCTTGCCATATTGGTCTATTTGATTGACCTTTGTTATTATTATTATTATTATTTATTTTATTTTTTTTCAGTTGTTACAGACGGGACAGACATGACTTCAAGATAGGAAAGGGAGAAAGAAAGAAAGAGAGGGAGGGAAAGAAAAACAGAGGGGAAGAGGGACAGTGAGAAAGGGCACTTAAAAAAAATTTCCTGGATCACCTGTTGAGAGAAGAAGAAAAAAGACAAAACAAGCCAAAAAGAGAGCAACACAATAAACACAACACTGTCGCAATAATCTAGCTAAGTGTAAATAACAGTAAACAGTAAATAACTATACATTTATAGGTGTAAATAATACTCAGGTGGCACAGTTGTGCAATGGCCCAAACACCTGCATGTTAGGTTAATCAGTGATTCTACATAGCAATGAATGTCAATGTGAGCATCACTGACTGTCTGTCTCACTGTCCTGGCCCTGTGATGGAGAAGGTGTAGCCCATCTCCTGCCTTATGACAACTGGTACAATATAACCACAAAGTGGATCAGAAAACAGAAGGAAGGAGGGAAATACTCTAACAGCAGAAGAAGAAGTCCTGTGAAAATCGTGACTAAACATTTGCATTGATCTAATGTGTAGAGATCCATATTTTAGGTTGTTAAAATCTCCCAGTTCTTTTAATCTTTGGGCTGAAGGAAGGACAATACTCGGTGTATAAATGCTCAATCAACAATTATTTATTTCCATACAATTCAACACTTTATGAGCATAAACCATCCGGATGGGGAGACATGCATGCAGAGGGTCACAGCAAATCTCAAAATGGTGGAGGATTACTCAAACTCTTATAGCCTCTGGTGGCCCCCACCTAGTCGTAAAAATCTAAACCTTCACATGTTTTCTAATTCCTAGCGAGCCTGACTTATGGCCTTGGCTCTCTGTCTTTCTGCTCTCTGTAAAGGTGGGGGTATGGAATGTGGTCTGTCTCTTCTATTATCGGCACAAGGCCCTCTGCACCCAACATTCTCTTCATGGTTCAGCAGTATGAAATGTCAAGAAACAGTGTAACACATTCACAGCAGATCAATGGTACAAGATAATACACACCTATCTAACAAATCTAATGATTGTCACCTTCTTTTAACTCAGAAGTATAATGGAAACTAAACTACATACACATCACACAATCTAGACTAAAAGATGTACTATGACCTACAGCAGTATCATGATTCAACTACTTTGATTACAGATATAAGGTAACATATGATAACATAATAATCTCACAAGGTGTATTGTGGGGTTGTTTTTCACACTATACATACACACATATCTGATTTGAGTTTCAAAGTAGCTCTGAATATTTAGATATTGATATTTTATAGCACTACACCAATCTTATGGCACTGCCCACTTTGCTGTGATGGTGTCATTGTTTATTGAAGTTTATTTATGTATTTATTTATTTATTTATAGTCACCTAGTCCTAAACACATTTGGCCATATGATGATGGGTTAGTGACTAGTCTGGAGAAATAATAATTGTAATACCCATTTGTGTGTATAAGTGCAACCAAAGTACAAAGACAAAGTAACTGAACCTTCAGATGTTTCTACTCCTACAACCATCAAACAAATCTACTCAATTATCATTTTTCCATGTGTGTTTTAATGTATTTCGGTCTTTTCATGTTCCATTTAAAGCCTGATAACATTTAACTGTCAATATTCTTAAAATGTCACTAGATGGCGCTGTAATTTCATTTTTCACATTTTGTTTGCAAAAGTTAGAGATCATTGTTTCCATGTAGACCAGCGGTCCCCAACCTTTTTTGCCTCACGGACCGGTTTATGCCCGACAATATTTTCACGGACCGGCCTTTAAGGTGTCGCGGATGAATACAACAAAATAAAACTAGTACCGGTACCGAAAAAAAGAAGATTTATTCATAACACACGTGAAAAGACCCAGGAAAACCGAGTTAACGATAAAACGATAACAAAACAACGCTGAAAACTGATAAAAACCCTGAAAACCATACATTTCACACCTGAGCCTCAACTCTCGCGGCCCGGTACCAAACGACTCACGGACCGGTACCGGTCCGAGGCCCGGGGGTTGGGGACCGCTGATGTAGACCACGTTATCCAGCTGTGAACAACAATTTTCATACATTCTGAAAAATTAACTTCAGAGGTTGACTTTAAATCTTGTAGGTTCGTGTTTCAAGAGGAGATTTCAGTTGCATCTCATGGCTTGTATGGCTTACGTATATCTCCTGTTCAGGCATCTTGATTGTATCAACAAAACATGTTGAACAAGGGGTCAAACAGAAACATAACATATGACCCAGGGGCCAGAACCTGCCTGTCAAAGACTCCAATCTGTCCCACTGCAAGGGTATGGAAGATGTGAACGAATGCAGAGATTTTGAAATTCTATTGTATTTTGATTAGTTTTAAAGCTTTTCCTTTAAAGATCTCCCCCATGGCCATTCTCACTACACCAAAGTAGCTAAGTAATAGATAAACAATTATATATATTCTAATTTTATTTTCTATCTATCATTTTTTTTATTTTTGTCTTTGGTTGTTTTGTTTTTCCAGTGGCAAAGGAAAACAAATCTGAAAAATTAGAACGTTTTCTGAGAATTAACTAAAAACTTTGCAGCTGAGAGAATAAAACCTAAGTTTGGGTATAAAATTGCCACATTTTCACGGATTCTTTCATGTACAGCATGTTTTAAGTGTATTGTATATTCTCTGCTAGGGGAGTATACATTTTTATATGTGCAGCTTGCAGACACTCACTGTTGTGCCTCTTTCCTGGATGCTTACGCAAATATTGACAAAGATTTGAACTAAAAATTCAAAATTTGGATCCATAATCATAAGTTATTTGAAAATGCAAATAATAGTGCATGATAAAAACAAATAAACCAATAAATATATAGAATACAGAAAAAGATAAAAGCACACCTATCATTAAATCATACAATGAATAAAAGTCAGTAATATGACTTTGCTTCTCAGTATCATTTATATTTGAAACCTTTATCCCGAATTTCTTTTTGTCTTAGCTTTGTGCAGCATTCAGAAGTGAAGTGATCATATCATCCATGTCTAGTTCAACAAGTTTTTTGTCTTTCAAACAAGTCATAAATCCTTCACCCCAGATTTTTTCACCACAGTTTCAGTTTGTAATGTCCCAGATAACTAAAGATAACCAGAAATGTCACACAAGAAAGTACTTGTCTATTAAGTGATCCTTGTTACACTTCCAAGCGTTCTGCAGTAATACTCACAGTCCTGTTGTGCTGAGGTATAAATGACTGAAAAATAATCACTCAATGACCATGTTTGAGCTCCATAAGATAAATCTAGATGATCATTTGCAAAGAAGAGGATGGAAAAAAGGTTATTTGGGCATGTTAATTGTTGTACTACTTGTTGTACTTCTAACGTTATGCACAGTTATTTGATTATTTTTATGTACATTTTTTAAACAAAGAGTGATGACAAACCAGTTCTGGTGACAAACTATCAAAAAAGAATAAATATATGAAATTATGAAGACTGGCATCAATAAACAATGAAGCAACATTAAAGAGGAAAGAAAGGAAGTGACTGAATAAACAAGAAGCACTCAGAGAATGCAAACCTCCACCAAGGCACTTCACTCTCTGGGCAGTATTTACTTTAAGTGAATAGTATTTTATTTAGCATACATTCAATTAGGGCTTTTTGTTGTTGTTGTTCTTTATAAAGATAATTTAAGAAGTTTGTAATGCAGCAAAAATCAGGTAAGGGAAGCATGACAGATGTCTACTTTGATTCCATAAACATTATGTAGGAGTAGTTAATTTATTAACAGGTACTGATTTGTAAAGACCATCGTGTCATGTCTGCTAAGGCAGATGGCGTGGAAAGAAGAGAATCCGGATCCAAATGCAAACAAATGGAGGTGGAAATTTAACAAAGAGCGAGTCTTTATTTTTGGCTGCACAAAACACTACAAAACAAAATGCTACAGGTGACTGAGACAAACTACAAAAACCTAAAATGGGGAAAGCTAAACATCAAAACACGAGATACATAGAAAAACAATACAGAAAGCTTGAGGAAACCTGGGACTTGGAGACCTAGAGGAGAGATAAGCAGACGGACTCGATGAGGAGCAAACACAAGACAATATATAGACAGAGGATAACGAGGGAATACACAACAACACAACATCCCAGATACACAAATTATAATAAGAAATGTTAGAACACACAAAGTACTCATGGTGGAAGATTTCTTTTCTGTTGTATTGAACACATATTTTAACCATATCACTTCAGTAATTGTAGAATCACATTGTCACCAGTTGTATGCATGTGCGCCACAAAAGGGCCTTATGCTCTATCACACATATATACACACACACAGTGGGGCCATTGTAAGTTCATGCGAGACGTTAAACAGCAAGTGAGACTCCTGTTTATCAGGGATGTAAATCTCTAGGTGACAGCTAGGCAGAAAACAAGGTCATGATTCTCTCTCTGTGAGGGAGAAGGTTTTTAAGGATGAAGGTAAAATCCCGCCACCCCGAGCATGGGCCAACATGTAAGAGTTGTGGAATGTCTTTGTCTGTGTGTGTGTATGAGATGTGAGGGCAGCGGCCATCGTCAGAGATCACTTTGGTGTTTGATTAGTGTTTCTCTCCACATTGCAATGTGTTTATTAAACTCACTTCAAATAATGCTCACAAAGTGTGTTTGCAGGTTATTTTAAAACTTCCATGACATACTCTAATCGTTGTTGCATCTCCAAACATTCTGCAGTAATAGTCACAGTTCTACTGTGCTGAGGTATAAATGCAGGGAAATGAATGAAAATCATTAAATAATATCTTACTCCTATGCCAAATGACTCAGTTGCCATCCTGAGTTCTGGCCCCCCTCAAAAGGTTTTCAAGATAAATCTATATGATTAGTTGATTAGAGCTTTAGTCTACTTTCATTTATCACAGCCTCTATGCACAAAACCTTTTTCGAATTATATTTTATTCTACAAAGATCAAGGACCAAGCAGAGTGACAGACAAACAAGAGGAAAAGACAAACTATCTAACAAAGGAAATAAAATTATGCTTATTAATAGAATTTCTGTGAGTTATTAAAAATTTCCTGATCCTCAGCATTGAACACACAGCATTGTTTTTAACTATTCTTGACTGCAGGTTCATGTCAGAGAAACCAGTTGCCTTCATATGCTGGTGTGGAAAATGTTTACAGGTGAAGGAGGAAAAGTCAGTTCAGCTTTGTCTGATCCTGAGCGGTAGAGCAGCAACATGATAGGATTGCTTCGTAAAAAGGAAAGTGTGGGTTTCAAAAAAGAAAAGAGAGACCGGTGAAAGTGAAACTCATATGAAAAAAACTGCTGGACTTTCCTGGTATTAGTTAGCTTACCTAACTTATACTATCAGAAAACAATGCACAAAATCATCGAGTCTGAGTAATTTATTGAAACTCCAAATTCTACAAATGTTATTGTGTCATTTCTTTTAATTTTTTTAGGTAGTCTTCAGGAATAGTTCTCCAGGCTTCACAAAGGATATTTAAATCTCTTCTTTGGATGTTGGCTGCCTTTTCTTCTGTTCACTGTAAAGATGATGCCACGCTGATTCAATAATGCTGAGATCTGGTTTTGGGGAGACCGGTCCATGACTGATAGAGTCTCACTGTGTGTTTTTCTATCCAGGTATGCTTTTACTGCACTGGCAGTGTGTTTTGGTCATTGTCATGCTGAAAAATGAAGCTGTTTCCCTTCCTTAAGAAGGGCTTCTTGACAACCACCCTTCCTGTTTGTTAAGGACATGACTTTCAGATACTGTTCATCTGCTGTAGATAGTATTTTAGGCCTGCCCATGTTTCTTTTGTCCTCCACTTGTCCATTTTCCTCAGATTTTTTAAGGGCATGCCGCACACTATGCTGCTATATACCAGGTTTTTAGATGGCAGATCTTTATTTATGCAAATAATATCCAATAATAAGATCTTTATTTATGCTTGTCGAAAATGTGTTATCCATGGTACTTTCATATACTAAACTAAAGAAATGGGTATAAAATGTGTTTTTTTATGTCAGCAGCCAGTAATAAAGTTGTGTCTAAAGATTCAATTTAAAATTAAGTCTTGGCTAAGTTGTCTGTTATATGTGCTGCCTTTGTTATGCTTGAAAAACTTTGGAAGACCTCTAGAAGGCCTGAACCACATAATAAAACAGACGCACAGAGCTCAAAACTTTTCTACAGTAATGTACATAATTACTTTTAAAATCTAATCGTAAGTTATTCAAAAATGCAAATAATAGTGCATGACAAAAACAAATAAACCAATAAATATATAGAGTGCAGAAGAAGATAAAAGCACACGTATCATTAAATCATACAATGAATAAAAGTCAGTAATATGACTTTGCTTCTCAGTATTATTTTTTTGGAAACGTTTATCCCGAATTTCTTTTTGTCTTAGCTGTGTGCAGCATTCAGAAGTGATGTGATCATATCATGCATGTCTAGTTCAACAAGTTTTTTTCTTTCAACCAAGCCATAAATCATTCACCCCAGATTTTTTCACCACAGTTTCAGTTTGTAATATCCCAGATAACTAAAGATAACCAGAAATGTCACACATGGAAGTACTTGTCTATAAACTGATTCTTGTTACACTTCCAAGCATTCTGCAGTAATACTCACAGTCCTGTTGTGCTGAGGTATAAATGTAGACAGATGACTGAAAATAATGACTCAATTACTATGTTTGAGTTCCATAAGATGAATCTAGATGATCATTTGCAAAAAAGAGGTTGGAAAAAAGGTTATTTAGGCATGTTAATCGTTGTACTACTTGTTGTACTTCTTACTTTGATAGTTATTTGATTATTGTTATATAAAGTGATGACAGTGATGACCAACCAAATGTGGTGACAAACTATCAAAAAATATAAATATATGAAATAATGAAGACTGGCATTAATAAACAATGAAGCGACATTAAATAAATCAAAAAAGGAAAACATTTCTGCTCACAGATCAAACAGTATTTCCTGCTTAGAGCACCGTCGCATTGAATTTGTGACTCATTTGATGTGAAAAATAATAATGGCTAAAACGGTTTGATTACAAAATTATTATGCTTTCTCCTTTTTTCTGTCTTTTTTCTTCCTCCTGCCTGTCAGTTTGAACATTGCCCTCTTGTACATGCACTGTAATAACAAAAGTGACACAAATTGAAATGAATAAATATCCAACCCAAAGTAATTATCATTACTGTAAAGAAACACAGGGATGGAGAACTCGATGAACTAGACAGCAGCTTTTGTCTTACTGAGGTGTGAATGAACCTATAACTGTAGATGATTTATTCTGTAAACAGCAGTTTAACTTTACTCTATAAAGACATCATGTAATAATAAATGTAAAGAATGTCTCTTTTAATAAATTAAAGCTATTAAAGAAAACAGACTTAAATGTGCAGTAGTCCTTACCTAGCTGATAAATCTTGCTATCTAACATGGCAGTTTAATTAATAACAACAGTGAAACCTGCTATGAATGCCATACATTTCTGTGTCTGCAGTTTTCTTAAAAAGCACAAGTCTAACTTTTGAGAAGTGACCCAATGTAAACTGGAACTGGAATATATTCCAGTTGAGTAACAATGATGTGAGGGCAGTGGTTACACAGGTAGCTCCACCCTTTACGTACTGTTTCTGGGTTTGTTATCCAGTATAAATATGTGTGTCAGCCACCTGTATTGAAACATCAGAGACACCTAAAAGCAAACGTTTACATCTCTGTTTATTTCAGCAGACCTTCAGAATGTCAGACGTGATCTGCGGAGGATGGACAAAAACAAAGAAAGCTGATGAGCAAACTCAGAAGATCTGTGAAAATGTGAGCTTCAGTCTACTTTGATTTTTCAGAGTCTCTGTGCACAAAAATCTTTACTTTGAATTTCAGTCTGATTGTATTGTAAATTGTATTTTATTTAAACAAAGGTCAAAAACCAAGTAGAAGAAGAGCCACAGAAGAATTATGCCGAATTTCATGCTGTGGAGTACAGGAGTCAGGTGGTGGCAGGAATAAACTATCTCATCAAGGTAATTATTACTGTGAAATTCATTACATGTGTTTTTCACATCATTGAAGGAGAAGAAGAAAAACTGTTTATGGACAGAGTTCTTTGTGACATCCATGTGTGTTATTAAAATGTAAATCTGAGATTCCTCAGTGTTGAACACACAGCATGGTTTTCCCCACTTTGACTGCAGGTTCATGTTGGAGGAACCAATTACCTTCATCTGATGGTGTTCCATAAGCTTCCATGTAATGCAGGACAAGAAGTGGTGACTGGTGTACAGGAGCATCACCACAAAGACGATCCCCTTGTACCTTTCTAATGTGATCACAGAGCCTGCTTCAGCTTTCTCCAAAATGTTATTATCATTTTATTGTAATAATATTCCTGTGAACTTGAATGTTATACAGAGAGTATGATTACATATACAGGAATGAAGACAGAGATGGTACAATGTATACTTTAGAAGTGGATGAAGTTGAATAAATAGATTCACACATGAATAATAAAGAAATTATAAAATGTTTTGGGTTAATCAGTTTCTTGACAGTGAAGTCATATTTGGTGCTGATCCTGTGAGTAAATCCCTTACAAACAATAAGAGGACATGGAAAATGGAAAATAAAAAACTTGAGGAAGGAAAAAGAAAACAAACAAGATACTGTTTATCTTGGTGTGAAAAATGAAAGGAAGTGACTTAATAAACAAGAAGCACTCAGAGAATGCAAACCTCCACCAAGGCAGTTCACCCTCTGGGCAGTATTTACTTTAAGTGAATAGTATTTTATTTAGCATACATTCAATAAGGGCTTTTTGCTGTTGTTGTTGTTCTTTATAAAGGTAATTTAAGAAGTTTGTAATGCAGCAAAAATCAGATAAGGGAAGTATGACAGATGTCTACTGTGATTCCATAAACATTATGTAGGAGTAGTTAATTCAATAACAGGCATTGATTTGTAAAGATCCGGAAGAAAGAAATTTAACAAAGAGCGAGTCTTTATTTTGGCTGCACAAAACACTACAAAACAAAATGTGATAGGGCACTGAGATAAACTACAAAAAGCTATAACGGAAAAGCTAAATGTAAGAACACGAGACACATAGAAAAACAGTACAGAAACCTGAGATCTGAGAAAACCTGAGACTTGGAGACCACAAGAAGAGATAAGCAGACAACCTGACGAGAATCAAAGGAAAACACACCCAATATACAGACAGAGGGTAACGAGGGAATACACAACAGGAGGGAGACAGAGCTGATTCTAACCTGACATGATGACACAAGGGGAAGCAAAACTCAGAACAATGAACAATCAATTTTTTCCTTGTCAAAATGTGTTATCCATGGTACTTTCATATACTGAACTAAAGAAATGGCTATAAAATGAATTTTTTGTGTCAAGCAGCCAGTAAAGTTGTGTCTAAAGACTCAATATGAAATGGAGTCTTGGCTAAGTTGTCTGTTATATGTGCTGCCTTTGTTATGCTTGAAAAACTTTGGAAGACCTCCAGAAGGCCTGAACCACATAATAAAACACACACGCACAGAGCTCGAGACTTTTGTACAGTAATGTACATAATTACTTTTAAAATCTAATCATAAGTTATTCAAAAATGCAAATAATAGTGCATGACAAAAACAAATAAACCAATAAATATATAGAGTGCAGAACAAGATAAAAGCACACGTATCATTAAATCATACAATGAATAAAAGTCAGTAATATGACTTTGCTTCTCAGTATCATTTTTCTTGGAAACCTTTACCCCGAATTTCTTTTTGTCTTAGCTGTGTGCAGCATTCAGAGGTGAAGTGATCATATCATCCATGTCTAGTTCAACAAGTTTTTTGTCTTTCAAACAAGTCATAAATCGTTCACCCCAGATTTTTTCACCACAGTTTCAGTTTGCAGTTTCCCAGATAACTAAAGATAACCAGAAACGTCACACAAGAAAGTACTTGTCTATAAACTGATTCTTGTTACTCTTCCAAGCATTCTGCAGTAATACTCACAGTCCTGTTGTGCTGAGGTATAAATGTAGACAGATGACTGAAAAATAAATCTAGATGATTAGTTGCAACGAAGAGGAAGATAAAAGGCTATTTAGATTATTAACTGAAAAGAACAATTACATTTTAAAGTGATGGAACTGCTGAGACCTTAAATCTAAGTCAAGAGCCTGTAAAGAAAAGAATTCTAGTCTATTTTTTTCCCGTGATGTTAATATCAATTAATCAATCTTTATTGACAGACTTTTCGCCTATCGTTTAAAAAAAACAGCAACAACAACACAACATATAAACCTATAAAATAAATATAAAAGATATTGTAAAGATATAAAACTATAATTTACATGAAATACACAATTACTTAAATGAAATCAATAAATACAACCAGTGCTTCGTCAGACTGGATGAGTAACGGGAACTGCTCACTGTCGGGTCTGTGAGTGGTAAAATTATACTGTTACTAGAGGCAGTGGTGGTTTTTGATATGGGCGACATGGGCCATTGCCCAGGGCGGTATCGATGGGCATCAGCAAAAAAAGTTTCTTGCGCCCATGCTGCCCCCATCCTACCAGCGTATGTGTGCTACAAACATCCGACTGGCACTACTCCCTCTATCCTACAAAGAATTCTCATTGCATCATTATATGCAACATGCAGCTTCCACATGCTACATTGCTTGTAAGATGACCAGAAGGGGGCAGTATATAGCCATGTGCAATACGCTTTAATAATAGTTGTTTACACTCAGTTATTAGATTATTTTATATAACCTTTTTTTAAAAATGATCACAGACCAATTTTGAAATATTTGAAGTAGTTTATAGTATACATGAAATTATCCAGACTGTTATTAATAAGCAATGAAGCAGTAGTCCTTACCTAGCTGATAAATCTTGCTACTTAATATGGCAGTTTAATTAATAATGCCAAATGTTGCCAATACAAACAAAGGCAAAAGAATTTTAATTCTTGTTTAGAATACACATTCTGAATGCACTTATGAAATGGGCACGTAAAATTTTTAAAGACTAGAAGAGTTTTCATCTCTGTTGATTGCAGGTTTATGTGGGAGGATCCAGTTACGATCATCTGAATATTCTTCAACAACTTGTGTCCAACGGTGGGGAGACTGAAGTTGTTTGAGTAAGAGAAGGTCACAGTAAAGATGATCAAATTGGCACTTTTTAATCTAACTTGTTTAGATTGCCCTGTGCCTTTAGGCTGCTTTCCATGTAAATTAATCAAATAATTAAATTTGATAATATTTATGTTATAAGTTATTTTAAATCTATAGCTACTGAGACATTGTAACACTTAGCAATGAATGAAATGGAATGAACAATGTTGTAAGAGAAGAAATGAAATAAAAAGAAGAAGTGAATATGGAGTTTACATAGAAAACACTGACTCACCTAAATGTGTATATCTCTATTAAGTCTTGAGCAAAAACAAGAGTTCTCATTAAAAAACACAAACAAGGCAGGTTTGACAGGGTGATAACAGACAGACTGTTAATAAGTGTAAAGTTGCATTTTTGCAACTGCAGCTTCACATTGTTGTTGCACCTAAAATCTGTAAATCTTTTGAGATTTTTATATCAATTTTATCAACAGCAACAAGAAAACCTGGTATGTCTGTGAATATCCATTTGTTTGTCTGCAACCTTTGAACTGCACAATTATTATTTTTGACAACTGTCTTAGTGTAAGCTCAAATTTGGAGAGAAATTCATCAACAAGCGACATCATGATGTGAGGGCAACCTTTGCATGTAGCTTCACTCTTCAGGAACTGGTGCCACCTTCTGGTAAGTTTTCAGTGCTTACAGCATAAATATATGTGATAACCATCTGGGATTAAACAACTGAGACACGCAGACAGATGATAAGTATTTGGTTACTGTATTAATTTTCAGGTTTTTGTCCTTTACTTGAGTATTTATTTTTCAGACTACTTTTTACTTTTACTGCCTACACAATATAAATATGTGTAGTTTGTATTCCTTACATTTTAAAACAGGTTTGCTACTTTAGGTTGAATGTCTTTTTTATTTTACATCACCACAAGCGTTCAAACATCAATTTGAGCCTACACAAGGAAGTATCATACTGGGGTGTTCACATTTCACTGAAATAACAATGAGCAAACAAAAGCCATGTTGCCCTTAAAAGGCTCGCTTACCTTATACATATACTTCTCAATCTGACAGATCATCAGAACAGTTTGTACTTTTTTCAATCACAATTCGAGAATTCGAGCTGTGTCACGGCTGTTAATCCAAATTTTCCTTTCACGCACATCCCAAGGATGCTCTACTGGACTGAGATCTGGTGACTTTGGAGGCCATTTAAGTAAAATGTTTTGATGAGTCTGTGCAAAAAGTAGCCCGAGTTTCCTGCCCTTGGCTGACAGGTGTGACCCCCAGTGTTGTCTTCCATTGTGCTACCCCATCTCCTTCAAGGTCAGATGTCTTGTGCTTTCAGAGATGCTGTTCTGCATACCCTTTTTTGTAATGAGTGGTTACTTGAGTTACTGTTGCCTTCCTATGAGCTTGAAATAGTCCGAACTGTCCATTCTCCTCTCATATTTTCTCATTTCAGACCATTCCCTGTAAACCCAGGAGATGGTTGTGCTTTCCTGCACACAATCCTAGTAAATCAACAATGACTGAAATATTATAGGGGCGATCGTGGCTCAAGAGTTGGCAGTTCGCCTTGTAATCGGAAGGTTGCTGGTTCAAGCCCCGGCTCCGACAGTCTCGGTCGTTGTGTCCTTGGGCAAGACACTTCACCCGTTGCCTACTGGTGGTGGTCAGAGGGCCCGGTGGCGCCAGTGTCCGGCAGCCTTGCCTCTGTCAGTGCGCCCCAGGGTGGCTGTGGCTACAATGTAGTTTGCCATCACCAGTGTGTGAATGGGTGGATGACTGAATGTAGTGCAAACCGCTTTGGGGCAGCTTTACTTAGTCCTTAGGGACTAAGTAAAGCGCCATTTACCATATTCACACCCTTCTGACATCAATGACGATGTCATACTTAGTCACCTTCTTCCTTATTCTGGTGTTCAGTTTAACCTTCAGCCGGCTGTCTTGGCCATGTCTACATGCCTTTGAGTTGCTGCTGATGTAAAAGGCTGATTCCTCTGACAAGCAGTGGAATGGTGTACCTAATAAAAAAGTTGCTGAATGTAAGTAGTGTGACTTTACTGGACTATACAGTAGTTGCAGCTGTCTTATCAGATTTTGTATATTTTCTTTGCCTGAAGAATACAGTTTAACCAGTGTTATTTTCTATAAAGTTTCAAAAACATTTTTCACATTTCATTTTGTTTCTGAAATATTTCTATACATTAGGTCTACATTGTTGCAGAACTCTTTCCAAACTCAACAAGGTTTTGAGGGGGAAAAAAACTGAAACATTTTGATGACTCAGTCTTAAAATGCTCCACCCTTTCCAGGGATGTTATACAGTATAAATATGTGTGTGAACCACCTGTACTGACACATCAGAAACACCTAAAGGCAAACGTTCACATCTCTGTTTATTTGAACAAACCTTCAGAATGGCTAAAGTGTTAAGCGGAGGATTCACAGAGACGATGCCTGCCACTCCAGAAATCCGGAAGATCTGTAATGAGGTGAGCTTCAGTCTACTTTAATTTTTCGCAGTCTCCACACACAAAACTCTTTACTCTGAATTTCAGTCTGGATTCATATCAAATTTTATTTTATTCAAACAAAGGTCAAGAGCCAAGCAGAGCAAAAGACAAATAAAAAATATGTGGAATTCCTTGCTCTTAAGTACAGGAGTCAGGTGGTGGCAGGAACAAACTATCTCATCAAGGTAAATATTACTGTCATATTCATTATACATGTTCTTCACATCATCCTGAAGAAAAATCAGAAAAGAAAAGCTATTTCTGGACAGACCTGTTACATTGAGCCTCAGTGTTGAACACACAGTGTGGTTTTCACTTCTCTCCACTGCAGGTTCATGCTGGAGGAACCAGTTACCTTCATCTGCTGGTGTGGAGAAAGCTTCCATTTGAAGGAGGAAATGCCGTCCTGACTCGAGTACAAGAGCATCACCACAAAGACGATCCCCTGTTACCTTTCTAATGTGAGCTTGTTTCAGCTCCTTTTAAAAATGTGCATTTGTTGTGTTTAAAGAACTTCACACATCCATATTCCTTTGAAGTCGAATGTTATGCATAGAATAACTTTATATTTACAGTAATTAAAACAGCTAATACAATGTTTACTTTATAACTGAATGAAGGTGAATGAATAATTTCACAAATAAATAATAAATGAATATTTATTGGGATAATCTGTTTGTCATTTATCATGTAATTAAATCACTTGCAACCAGTAAAAATGTGGAATGAGTCTTTACTCAAATACTAAGTGAGGTACACTTAATATTTGAATAAGAAGAAGTAAGTTTATTTCAGCTGAGAAAACAAGTATGTGCGTTCGTGTGTGTGTGTGTGTGTATCTATCTATATATATATATATATATATATATATATATATATATATATATATATATATTTATAAAATGCCAGTTTATCTTAAATGGACCATAACTTTGTTTAAGTGAATTTTAATCCATCCACTACATTCTGCCCTGGAAAACAGAAAGGAGATATTTAGATTATGCTAAATGTGAATAATTTATCTCCTCACTTGGAGAAAAAAGTGTCAGAGCAATGCCTCCTGAGCAATACTATACAATGTCCTTGTCAAATTACAAATGGCGTCGCTATACAATATATCACACTAACAGCAGTTAAGTCTGAAACTGTCCAGTAGAATTTCTCTATTTACAGTAAAGTTTTATGAGCATTTCATTTTTGCTTTGAAGTTTAAATTTGATTTGATTTCAGTGAGCTCCATTCTTCAGCCCATAAATGAAAACTGATACATTAATTAAATTACTTCCACTTGAATGTCAAAGTTAGCAAGTGCTGAAAAGGAAAACCTTGTTTAAAATAGAAAAAGCACAAATTGATAAGTGCTGATTCATATCCTAGCATACTCAGCTAAGACTTGTTAGCATTGTGATTTAGCATCACTGTGCTAAACTACACACAAACAGAAATGTTAGCTTGGCTCCAAGTACTAGGTTTATACTTTGTTTCATCTGACTGACAGACTGGCAATAATATATCACTGAATCTAAATAAGCTATGCTGATACACCCAGTTCTTTGAAAGTCTTTTCTCATGGATTGAGCTTTGTTAAGGAGTGTCATTACCGACTTTTACCAGTTCTACCAGGCTGTGCTCAGACGTGCCTTCTCATCTCGCCTGCTGATTAATCCTGTGACTCTTTCCATTAAATCCCAACTGCAGTGCAGAGAATGATGGCTGAGACATTTTTTAGTTTCTGTATCCAGTCTTACATCAGCAGAGTAGGACTGCGAGTGTCAGAATATTTGGGAGTTTAACAAGAAACAGTTTATTGACAAGTATATGCACATCTTAATATTTCTGAATGCAATATTACTTTTGCTTAATTGGGATGTTCCAAAATTAAACTGTGTTTGGCACCACTGGTACCACAGCAGTATCAGTGGTGAAAGGTCCTCTCAGTTCAAGAAGGGGATGTAAGATGATACCAGCAAACTCCCTCATACTATCAACGTACAGAAGCTCCAGAAGACTGGCGTCCTTGGCACTGCTCATATACCAAGTATGACTTTATCAGCTAAGTGTAGCATGAGATGAACTTTCCTCTAAAGCTTCAAGTATCGGATATTATAGCATTCTTCCCCTTCCCCTTCATATTAGACAAGCATCTTTAGTGCAGGTCTTTAAGTCCAGATTGAAAACCTATTTTTACTCCCTGGCTTTTAACTCGGCGGGAAACAGACATCCCTCCTATTATTTTATACTATGTTTTGTTTTTCTTGTTTCTGTATTGTTCAGCACTTTGGTCTGCCTGGTGCGTTTTTTAAAGTGCTATATAAATAAATGATGATGATGATGATGATTCTAACCAGGAAACACTTTATTTTGCCTCATTTTCTTGCTGCATGTCTAAGTGGAAGAAGGGTAAGGCAGGATTTCACTTTCACAAGAAGTCACAGCCGTAATGCAACAAATAGCAGACCCAAAGAGCAGACTTAAGGAACAATCAACAATGTCTCAACAGTCAACAATCTTTGGCATGCAGACAAGAGCAGCCAGGGATTGAACCACCAACATTCTAAGCAACAGATCACCTGCTCTACCTTCTGAGCTTCATCCTACTAACCCATCAGCTGTCCAGAAAATAGCATCAAAATGTAATCAGTAAAAGTGAATTAACTTTGATCTGTCATGTATATATGTATATATATATATATATATATATATATATATATATATATATGAATGCACAGGGGAAACCTTGGGTTAGCTTAAGAGTTGATAATCAGCTTCGTGTGACTGCTTATCCTGATCACCAATGTTAGGGGTAAGTGAACCTACATAATGGAAAAGTATAACAGTATCCTGGATATGTCACAACAATCAACCAAGTTGTCTATAAACTGATCCTTGTTACACCAGATAAGTTATTTGAATGTCACATGAAAGAAATTTTTAATGAAGAGTGATCACAAGCAAATGTGGTGGCAAACCATCATAAATATACAGGCTATAATATGTATGAAGACCTATAACAGTGGAAATAAAAACTATGAAGTGACATCAGACAGCAAGGTTTATAAAAACTCTCTTCAGAACAAAAATGTGCTTGATCAATGTGATGTGTCCACCGCCATAAGCTCACATTATGAATCTGGTATTAAAATACAAGTAAAAAGGAGACTTTTCAAATATGATAACTTGTTTAGATCAGCCACCTAACTCACCCAGTGATATGATTCAAGGAAGTTTACCCAAAATATTCTATTTTTCTGGCTCTCCTCTGCATGTCCCTGCATGTATTTGCAGGAGTTTCTCTCTTTTTCAATACCTGTATTAAGTATTAACAAGGAACAAACTCTTTGACACAAATACCAAAGAATGACCACCACACCCTCCCATGACAGTTCTACAACAGAGTTAGCAAATCCTCAATAGTAGATTAAGAAAAACAAACATTTTAATTGTCTGGTTCATTTTTTTGTCATCGGGCACTAGAAAGAGAGAGCATATTTCTCCTGTAACGTCTTCCCTTCGTTGGCTGTTAAATCCAGAATTGAATTCAAAATCCTGCAAGGTCTTAAATAATCAGGTCCCATCTTATCTTAATGACCTTGTAGTACCATATCACCCCATTAGAACACTTCGGTCTCACACTGCAGGCTTACTTGTTGTTCCTAGAGTAATTAAAAGTAGAATGGGAGGGAGAGCCTTCAGTTTTCAGGCCCCTTTTCTATGGAACCAGCTTCCAGTTTGGATTCGGGAGACAGACACTATCTCTACTTTTAAGACTAGGCTTAAAACTTTCCTTTTTGCTAAAGCATATAGTTAGGGCTGGACCAGGTGACCCTGAATCCTCCCTTAGTTATGCTGCAATAGGCGTAGGCTGCTGGGCGATTCCCATGATCCAGTGAGTACTTCTTCTTGAGTCACCTTTGTGTTAATAGACCTCTCTGCATTGAATCATACTTGTTATTAATCTCTGTCTCTCTTCCACAGCATGTCTTTATCCTGTTTTCCTTCTCTCACCCCGACCGGTCGCAGCAGATGGCCCCGCCCCTCCCTGAGCCTCGTTCTGCCGGAGGTTTCTTCCTGTTAAAAGGGAGTTTTTCCTTCCCACTGTGGCCAAAGTGCATGCTCATAGGGGGACATATGATTGTTGGGTTTTCTCTGTATGTATTGTTGTAGGATCTACCTTACAATATAAAGCACCTTGAGGCGACTGTTGTTATGATTTTGTGCTGTATAAATAAAATTGAATTGAATAAACTCAAGAAGTTCAAGTTAGTTTTACATGGCTCCATGGATCTCCCCTTGGCCAGCGGACAAAGAAAAGATCCCACTCCTTATTGAATAGTTTTTATAATATGGTAAAAAAAAAACAACAACAAAAAAAAACACATGAATGTGATTGATTTAAAAAAAAGTTGCAGAGGAGCCGTTGTTTAAACTTTGCCTCCCTATTGGTTTTCAATATTTTTCCCTATGGGCTTGTGTTGTATGGGTGTGGCATTTTCTTTCAACACTTTCTATAATACATATTTTTCAATAAAAGATATGACAAAAATGTGTGATAAGAATTATGATGTGGTTGCAAAATCTAAAATAATTGATGCTTTTAGAGAGATCTTATGGGTTGGTCGATTTTACGTAGAAAAGTAGTACAGTAGTAGTATACTCTAAATTGTTTTGTTTTGTTTGAATAATAAAAAATGAGAAGAACAAACACGACCCAGAAGGAGCTGTAATGACATAAAATTATCGCAGCAACATGTGACTGTGCTGAAACTTACTTAAAAGCTGAACTGATCCATCAAATTGTAAGTAGCTTTGACTGGGTGACAACCAGTCAAAAGCTACTGGTTGTAGCTTTTTATATATATATACACACACACACGCACACACACACACACACACACACATATATATATATATATATATACATGTATATATATATATATATATATATATATATATATACATATATGTATATATATATATATATATATATATACATATACGTTCCTTCGGGGAACGTCACATTGTTACGCCCCCGAAGGGGTCTAGGCGTGCAAGTGAGGGGACCAGTAACAAATGGGTCCAGAACAGAATGAAAGGAAAACAGACAGGTCTAGTAAATAAAATAGTCTTTATTATAAATAATCTTAACATAAAGAGCCAGCAACGCCGTTTTATCAGTAACACTTGGAAAAAGGAAAAAGGTTACAACAACAAAGAACACTCAATCAAACAAAAACTCCACACCACGAGGAGGCACTTCCAGGGGCCCACAAGCTCACCCTGTCACTAGCAGCAGCTAGCTGTACTGCTGCCGAGGCCCACATATATATGTATATATGTATACAATAATCCCAGTACCTTCAGTAAATGTTTATGACTTCTCTGCAAGCTTTTTAAAATACATCACAATGTTTTTATTTATAACTGGCTGTGTTCATCATCTGTGTGGTTTGGTCAAAGAAAATTTGAGAATTTATGTTCATAAAAGTAAGAAAAGTTTCAAGAAATATCTGCGTGAGCCTAAAAATGTTTGAAAAAACAGCTCACAAAGGTAAATATATTTGCTTGCTTTATTTCTAATGGTGGAAATTTCAGAAAAAAATCTACTGAAGTGTTTTAGGAGGAGGAAGACTCAGCTTTTATTAAACCAACAATAATTAATACCATTAATACCCGTTTGTGATCAGGTGGGGCCCTCCAGTGGAAATGAAACAAACTGCAAGTACTGGACTTGTGTGATCACTCTGCTGACAGGAGGCTGTGATACACCACTGCAGTGCTTCTGTTTATTCAGTCAGGAAACGTTATAGTGATAGAACATGTCATCCATGACATCAGGATCAGTCACACGTCCTCTGTGAAATAGAAGTTTTCGTCCTTTCCTTATTGAGAGATCTTTACATCTCTGATAAACAGAGAAAATGATCAGATCAAATCAGAAGCACTCAAAAGTAAAATACCAACGCACATAGTGAATACAGCTCCTGTTGTTAAGCAAGTACAACAGTTTTAACAAAGACAGCTTAGTTTGGAGGATTGGCGATTTCTTATAAGGTACACTTGAGGCTAATGGAAGTGTCGTTCTTTTTTCTGGTGCTTGGTACCAAATCGAATTTTTGGACAGACAGATATTTGACATCATGATGACACCGTGTGAAAACTTAAGGAATGATCAAAGCTTGTAGATCTCATCCTGAGGGATGGACTGATGAAGACTCGTCCAAAATGACACAGTAATCCATCAACCCAGCAGTTGTTGAACCGATTTCTGATGAAGACGGTGCATAGTAAACATTTGAATTCAATACATGTAAAAAGGACGTCTAAGGTCTACAAATGATTTCAAACTCAGACAACCATTTGACTCCGTTTTTAAAAAACTCCTTTTTTACAATAATTTCGTCTTGGAAGAAGGACGGGGAAGAGGTCGGAGATGTCTGGGTGGTGAACAGCCTGCAGCGAGGACTCAGCAGCAGTTCACAGTTTCAGCTCCAGCCTGGATTTAAACCTCGAGTGAAAGAGCTCCTTTCATGAAGCAGGACTTCATTTCACCTTCGGAGGCGTGTAGTGGATTCTGCACCTTTCGTTGACAACCTGAACCGAGGAAACGTCAGTAAGTAACACACGATAACAACAGCTCATTTATGTGTGACTGTAGGACGAGTCAGTGACGAGAACAGCGAGCCAACAGTACCTTCAGACTTCTGTCATTTACAGCTTCTTCAACGTTCAGCTCTGACTGCATCAGCTTTAACTGGGGACAGAAAAAAGTACTTTTATTATTATTTTTGCTCTAATAAGACAGCAGACTCAGTTCTGTCACATATTTAAAGGCTTTCCCTTCTTAACAGGATCTGTTTATCCAATTTTTAAAAAAAGAATGAAAAGAGTGATTTCATTTCCTTAGTGGTTACTTGATGCATTTAGCCCTGTAGGTTCAGTCACTTACAGCAGGTTTGCTCTGTATTTTTAAGTTTACTGGGTGTTGATACTGGAGTGTAAAATTAACACAGATGGAAAATGGACAAGAAAAGGTCAAAGTCATCAGGTGCTCAGTTTAGAAAAAAGAGAAAATAATAGGAGGAGAAACGAGCAAAAGATAAAGGTAAGTGTCATTGAATAATGGCAGGTATTATGCATGTCATGTATCCTCAAACAAGATAACATTCATTAGTTGGGATAGGGAAAACAGTAGTCACTGATATTTTTAATCTTCAGCATAATATAATAAACCAAATTTCCCCTTGTGGGACAATTAAAGGATTATTCTGTTCTATTCTAATATTAATTGGCTATTAATTGGAAAAAGTGTATTGTTGATTTGACTCCCATTCTCAATGTTTGACAAATCTAGATGACTTAGCAAAAAATAAAATCCCTTACACTATTAGGCTACATTATTTAGGAAAGTTATCTTACTGTAATTACAGAGTAATGCATTACATCCAAACACTGATGCTGTGATAGCAAATTCAATAAAATGCTTGTTATACATATAATTCTGAATATTTGATAAACTGGGCAAAATTATATATTTGTTTTAATTATGAAAATGATGCATGCATGTATCTGAGTTTTATACTGGGTTTCTATTCAGGGGCACAAAATATTTTGGAGCACCCTCTACCACTGGCACTGCCCAAGATAAGGAGCCGTCCACCTCCTCAGCCACATATGTGTTTCTACAAATGTCTGATCCCAAGGATGAAGGTATTCCCTTGGGTCTTCCTGTTTTTTGTCTGCCCTGCTCTGTGAATGGTGAATGTTGCTCACTATTTAAATGAACTGGCTGCGTCTTTGCTTTGCTAGTAGATCACAAAGAATTTTTCCACTCTCAGTGGCACATCATTGTTATCACGACTAATTTATCGAGCTTAGTACTTACTTACTCTTGCTCTGTCTGTGAATTTGCAGTTTGTTGCCTGCAAATATTTGTATTTCACAATTGTAATTTAGGTGACATGCAAAAGTATAAGCTGGAGCTGGGGAGTAAGTCACCAACAATAAGTAACATAATTATGTGAGGGCAGTGCTTGGATTCATAGCTCCACCCTTTATGTATGGGAGACACCTTCTGCTAAACTTCAGTATAAATATGTGTGATAACCAACTGGATTCATAAACGCAGATATCTTATGTCTCTGTTTCTTTCAGAATGGATGCAATTCCTGCTCCTCCAAGAATTCAGAGGATCTGTGATCAGGTGAGCTTCATTCTACCTTCATTCTTCATAATCTCCACAACCAAAAGCTCTGATTTGTACTCCACTCTGGATTTACATCATATTCTAATTTGTTCAACCACAGATCAAGTTCTTAGTGGAGGCAAAGACCATGAAGATATTCAGTGAATTCCTTGCTCTTAATTACATTTTTGGGAGTGCGAGAGGAACGGAATTCTTTCGAATCAAGGTAAGTACTTCTCTCATATTCATTATATAAAAATTCACTGGAATTGGAACACAAGAAAGAAAACTTTAGATGTGCTGTTAAAAGTGTTAATGAAGATATTTAGTTTCAAACACACAACATGTTTTTTGTCTCTTTTGCCTGCAGGTTGATGTGGGAGGATCCAAGTGCATTGTGGTGGATGTCAGTCAATGCACTTCACTTAATGCAAAAACGATTCATGTGACTGACGTAAATGAAAACCACAGCATTGATGAGGCCATCAAACCTTTCTAATTTGATCTCATGGCCTGTTTCAGCTGATGATTCCCTCCAAACTACTGTTGCTATAGCAAAAATAATAAATAATAATAAAAGAATAAAAGAATAAAACTTTTGTGTTATAAGCAGTGAATCATTTTTAAATCAAAAAACTGAAACATGTTGTACATTGAACATTTTTAAAGGAATAATAAAGAAAATATGAATTTTTTGTGAGTGTTGATTTTGTGACAGTTGTGAAGCTGTATTTGACTCATAAGCAGTCAATAAAAAAAAGTGAGAGTTTTTACTCAAATGCTTATTGGTACACACAAACACATAAGTTTTGAATTTTCTGGTATGTTTGTTAAAACTAATTTTAATTCTGTGTGAAAAGTAAAGAAAATCTGTAGATGAACTTTTCACCAAAAATCTGGATTAACTGATAGACAGTAAACAAAAACAAGATTACTCATTAAAGAAGCACAAACACAACACAGAGAAAAAGCTGTTTGATAATAAATACAAGTTTAAAAAAAATTACATTATGTATATTGCAACAAAGAAAAAATGGAGCCTGTTGTGTTTAGTGGAAAATTTGTGTTCACCGGATTTAACCTCTCTGTGCTATTGGTATGTGATTGTCACATTCTCACACGAAGAGTGTGTGTCTGAAGATGGGTGCTCTCTGTGTCTTCGTTACAGGTGCCTACATGAGCAATAGAAGAAAACTTCCTACAGGTGAATGAACAAAGACTGTATCGACACATGAGTATAAAGAAAGGATCATTGATAATTATCCCCTTTGCAGTGGTGTCCCAAAAATATGTTTGTTTCAGTGTTCAGTTCATTTGTTCAAAACATTGTGCCTGTCTGAGCACAGCCTGGCAGAACTGTGGTGAAAGTTGGTTTAGTGACACTCCTCAATGAATTTCCGTTCAGGAAAAAGAAAAACAAACACTGACTTCTCAGGAATTACGTGTTTCCATTTCAGATGACTCAGATTTAAAGATTATAGTATTGTCAATCAATCATTCAATCAGAACTTCAGAGCTTTCACAGACGTATCAACTGGTTAACAAGCCCTGTAAAATTGCTTCTTATCCTAAGGAGCTCTTGGGGAGATGTTTGCATTATTATTAGACGCAAAATCTGATTTTTCGCAAGTCAACAAATGTACATTGTAAAACCTTTGTCTGCCTCTGTCTAATGGCTAGGACATATTAAACCAATAACAACAGCTGATCCGGCTGATTGCTTCAAATGAGTAATAAGGTTTAGTTTTGACACACCCCAAATAAGCAAAAATAATAATGTAATAAGGAATATCAAAAAAAGTATTCATATATAAACTGTTTCTTCTGAAATTCCCAAATGTTCTGTGATATACGGAAGTGTAGAGCTGCCACCCAGGCAAAAGAAAAATAGAGCTATATCACGTTATAACCTGAAAACTTTATTGTTCTAACAATATACTTTTCATGTTTGTACAAGATGATATCACATTATTACAATATACATAACTATCACGTTATAACAAAAAACATTTCATGTTCTTACAATATAAATATTATTTTGTATGAACGTGATAATTATATTGTTTGAACAATAAAGTTTTCACGATATAACATATCTTTATTTTTCGAACATGATATATGTGTTTGTCTTAAAACATAGTGAAGTGGATGACAGTGCAGATCAGAGTTCGAGAAAATGGCTCATTTATCGCAATTAGTTAAGTTCTATTTTATGCTTGGATTGAGGCATGGGGAGATTTTGTTATAACGTGATAATTATGTATATTGTAATAACGTGACATTAATATCAAGACATAATATCACATCACTCGAACTCTGATCTCTATATTTTCCAATAAGCAAAGTTCAACAACGTAAAACAAAAAAAATGGATTAAAGCCTGTTTGGAGCTCTAAAGGGCGTGGGCTCCGTTTGGACACACCCACTTGGGGCCTGCATAGGATAAGTGTGGGTTTGCCCCACAGTTTACCTGCAGCTACCCACAGTTCATAGTTCACAAACAGCTACCTACTGTGGCCCGCGTAAGCATACTTGCTTGGAAATTCCTCAGTTCGAGAAAACTGGAAGTTTCAGTATCAGGTTAGTCAAACACCATATCAATGTCAAATGATAAAATCAGTCAGTTACCATAGAATCGGAGTTAATGTGTGGAAAAAGCACCCAGAATAAAAGAAATGATTAGTTGGAAACAAGGAGGGTGATGACTGGCTTATTAATTATTTAACTCTGAGTAAAAAGTAAAATGCAAAAACAACAAATCAACTTTGATGGAAGGATATATAAATAGTTAATGGATTATACCTCTTATCTAAAATTCTAATCTAGATCAAAAGGGTGAACTTTTCCAACTTTAGTTGTCAGAACACAGTGAATCATGCATTGATACCCATCACCTACCATCATGAAATGTCAAAGTTAGGAAAGTGTTGATAGGAAATATACATGGAAAGATTCAACACTTGTGTTCACATTTCCATGTCTATCCATATTCAGCCTAAGCTGCTGTACAGGGCCGTGCAGAGATGTTTAAAGGGGCGGGTGCTCAAAGTTAAAAAAGGTGGAACATATAACCAGGCTGAATAACAACAACACACATTCATCAAGAATCTAATATGGCAGACCTTCCCAAAGTGTGGGGCCCGCCCCCTGGGGGGGCGCAGAGCCATGGCAGGGGGGGCGTAGTATGAAAAGGAAAAAAACAAAACGCTTGGACACTGCTAGCACAACGCAAAGCAGGAGATGAAGCATCGCTGAATATGTTTCCAAACCAACTTCATTCTAAGCCAAAGACTAGAAAATATGGTGAAGCATATCTTCCCTTTGGCTTCACCTGCACAAGTGCCGAGGTAGGTCTCCCCTGCAGAATTGGTTTGTTCCCTTTGTTGGGAGCTGGCGCTGGGCTCTTCAAATCACGGACTAACATCCCACATTCTTGAGTTTTAGTTCACAAACACTTGTTGTAATGACTAACTACTCCTGACATTTTGGAGATGTTAGCTCTTTATACAGTAAAGTTACAGCGGGATAAAAATAATATCAGGCTGATCCTGCCACGATTTGTTCCCCCGGTTCAAATCACAGTCAAACAGTATCCCACAGTTGTTTATGTTTTTCAACCCATTTTGTACAGAGAGGCAGTTTTTTTTTAAATGTATTGATAGCAATGTTGAATATTATTACACAGGAAAAAAACAACTACATGTAAAATAATTACACCGTGACGCCTCTGCCTTTCTAAATGGAGGGACAGTAACTGCGTGTAAAACCTGCAGATAGTCAGATTAACAGTATTTTGTCTCTATCTGCCATTCTGCAATTCATCTCATGTAAACGATAACATGGCGCACAGCGGGACGTGAAAAAAGGCACATACCTTTGACGTTGCGTGATGAACTCTGTATTCCTCGTCCACACATAAACACAAAAATGGAGTTTTAAAAAAATCTCCGTTTTCGGTGATTCGAAACGCCATTTACGTGTGGACGATACAGCTGCGTTTTCAAAAATACCCGTGTAGGTGCGGACGTAGCGTAAAAGAGTTTATTTTATTTTAGTTTATTTTATTACTACCTGTAATTTATTGCATATTACTTGTATTTGCTTAATTGTTTACTAAATGTTTGAGGTGTGAAATAAACCACAATGGAGCAAAATATGGGTGTGTGTGGTTGGAGGATGTGTTAGTGCGTGTGCGTGCGTGCACGCGCGGGGTGGGTTGGGGGGGCGAACATTTTTCATGTAAAACAAAGGGGGGCCCAGCAAAAAAAGTTTGGGAACCACGGTAATATGGGATAGCATCATTCTATATCATTGTCATCAGGTGGCGACAAACATAGCCTATGTTTTACCTGATGGGGTACAATGTTGCTGTTGCTGCTGCTCCTGCTGCTGATAGTGCTGGAGGGCAGGGCTGTGTTGATCTGAGACTGTAGACATTACAAAGTCCATCATTGGTTAATGCAGTGGTTCCCAAACTTTTGTTGCTACGCCCCCCTTTGTTTTACAAAAAAATCCCGCCCCCTTATTGTAAACAGCCTTATTGTTTCTAAGGCCGTTTCATCACAGTGGCAAGTTTACATTCAGCTATAAATGAGCAATGTGATGACATGTCAGACTTCATTTAAGGAAGTCATCTGTCTGACTTCTGTATCAATAAATAAGACTTTTCTTTCTGCGACAGAAAGAAGACCAAGATCATTTTGTGAAACAAATCAGTGGTACAGAACTGTTTTTCCTGGCCGCCTGTGCCTGTCGTGAGCCTGTTTTTGTTCTGTTGCTTTCCGGGCTCCAGTGTTTGCACTTTTTTTGTTTCTGGCTCCTTGTGTTTAGTTTGTTTTGGTCCCTCCGTCCGGGACCCCCGCCGCCCACCCTGGTTGGGTTGATTTTGTTTTGTTTTGGTGTTTCGGGTTGGGCTGTCTGGGAGCCAGCCCTTTAGGGGGGGGTACTGTTAGGATGCCTGGGTCGTTGACCCAGAGGTTTTGAGTTTATTATATTATTTATCATTTCTAGTCTTTGGTTACTTTGTTGGAGTTCTGTTTTATGGTTTATGTCTCTGTGTAATCTTTAGTTGCTGTCTCCCCTGTCTGCTATATCCCCGTGTCCAGTCTGTGTCTGCCCTGGTCCCACGTCTCTGTTCCCTCTGTTGCAGTGCCTGCCTGTGAGTCTGTGTCTTTAAGTTCAGTCTGTGTTATGTTTCCTGTTTTACTTTGGAGGTGCATATCTTATGTTAATGTATCTGGTTTTGCTTCCCCTGTTTCGTTAGGCCTGATTTGCCCCAGCTGTGTTTCCCTCCTGTTGCCCATTCCCTGATTGCTCCCTCTATGTATTTAAGCCCTGTGTTTCAGTTTCTCAGTGTCGTGATCTACCCTTATCTTGCTGTGTGTTCTGTGTAAGGTTATTTTGTATTCTCAGTTTTGTTACCCTTTTTTTGAGTTCAGCATTAGTGATGGGTAGATGAGGCCTCGTGAAGCGTTTCAGCACATTCCCCAAACTGTATCGATACTGTGTCGACACAGTGTTGCTGTTTTGCTCCATACTGACACCTGCTGGACCTTAAATATCATTGCAGGCAACTTACTTGAGACTCACAACAGACACTGATTCAATGACCTAGTCATACTTGTATACACTGTAAGGTATTGTATTTTCCATGGAATCATTTTATATCTTTTATATTGCAAATATTGTAGACATCTTTCAAATATATTGTGAATGACATTAAGGGAAAATTAAAATGAAAGTATTGTGAATGTAATATTACCCATTTGACTCAGAGTTTATTATAAATTTCTATTCAGAAAAATAGGTTTATCCAATGTTTTTGCATTCAGTCTATTACGTTTTTTTTTTTACACCATTTCCCCAGCTTTGGAAAACTCACAGGCACAGATGAAGCTGGGGTACATAAAACTGTAAAAGCCAGGTGGAAAAGGTTCAGATAAGATGTCTTCCTCATCCCCCAGTACGTTAAAGGATCCTCTGATCTTGGAATGTTTCTCTCCGACACTCTCCACAATACTAAGGGGTTGGCAGTCCTATATAATAAAATTCAGGACTGCCTGGTCCAGAACAGTCTTGCTTGATTTGAAAATAATAAAACACATATTAATAAAAAAATGATGATAAAGCCATTCAGTGTCTATATAGGCCTACCAGTGTTCATTCTCGGTGTGTTTGTCTCCTCATTTTCATGTTTGGCTCTGTAATGCCTAAACACTGAGGAGGTGCTTTTGTTTGTGTAAGAAACGCAGAGCAGATGCGACATTTAACCTGCATAAAATGAAATAAATAATTTACACTTCAAGTCACATTGCTGTTTTTCCTGTTCTGATAGATTACACTGAAACAAAGACAGACAAACAGTTACCTTATTTGCAGTGAAAAGATCAAAATGATCCCGCACAGCAGAAACATTTCTTTTCTTTCGGGCTCCATTTTGTTTTGGAGAGATATGTATTTTTTATTTTTTATTTTTATCTTTGCGAGAGTAATTTTGTGTGTTTTTGGTGGCGACTCATTCCGTTGGCAGATGCGGATGCGGTGCCTTTTAAACACAGTTTGGCGCGTTGGCAATGAGCGATACAGTAGCTGTATCGATCACGTGACTTTTTCTTAAAGCGACGCACGCACCGATACAGGCATCGCTAGGTGAGCTTGATACAAGCGTCGGTGCGTCAGTGTTGCTGGACCCATCACTATTCATCATTAAAGCTGTTTAAGTTCACGTTTGTCTCCGGAGTCTGCACTTTGGGTCCTTCTCCTGCCTGCACACAGCCGTTCCATAACAAGCAGAGCAACTACGGACGAAAGTTTCGGCCTGTCTCAGCAATGCAAAGCCCCCAGCATCCAACATCACCATGGAGGAGAGGAAGGCACTCACATCACTTAGTGATGACAACAACATTATCATCCTGCCAGCAGACAAGGGTAGGTGCACAGTATTGCTAAACCAGAAAGACTATCGTGAGAAGATTTTGTCACTACTCAGTGATGAAAATACTTATGAGCCCCTGAAACGAGACCCAGGAAGTGGCTACAGGAAGAGGGTGATAGACTGTCTGAAGCAGTTAGAACAG